>NC_083408.1:38820435-39122735 GCF_020745735.1 Hemiscyllium ocellatum
TGTGTGAGATACTGTGCGGATGTTCAAGTTACATATTGGACTCCAAATGAAATCATAAGTTTTAACAATACTTCTGTATAGTTTTTCTCATGTGATCTTGATTTTTACACCGGTGAAGTTAATGTGTGTCAATGACAACTGAATCTACAAATGACATATAATGGAAGACTAAAATAAATTGAAAACGCATTGAAAGTAACACAAACTCAAAAACAGAAGAAATAATCAGGTGCCAACAAATAATTGATGAAGATATTAATGTGGTTTTCTGTCAAAACTTTAAGTATGGGTACTATCAAACTCGTGGACAATGTCTCAGAAATGATCAAATGTGGCTGCCTCCAATGAATTGCTGTCAAATTGTTCACTCTGGGCAATGCCAGCAGTCAATTTACTCAACAATATTGTGGGTTACCTTAAAGTGCTCCAATTTACTCCCAAAATCCAAAGATGTGCTGGAGAAGTGGATTGGCCATGCTAAATTGCCTGTATTGTCCAAGGATGTCTAGGCCAGGTGGTAAATGTGGAGTGATAGGGACATCTAGAGGGTGGGTCTGGGTGAGATGCTCTTTGCAGGGTCTGGGTGAGATGCTCTTTGATGGGTGAATGGTTTATTTCTGCGCTGTGTGGATTCTCTGATTCTACAAATACCTTCAAACAAAATGAAGTGAATGACAATTAAATTTGTCCAATAATGCAGAGAACATGGGCTTTGGGATACCGATGAAATACTGAGATTTTCTCTTCTTAATTACTAATTTGGATATCAAGACTCCTATGATGTAATGCTTGCTTGGTGGGGCATTGCGTGGTCAAAACAACTGACCAATGTCATCCTGTTATGAATAATTGAAACAGAAAACATGCAAGAGAGACCACTAGCTGTAACACCTATTTAACGCAGAGAAAATATAGAAGATGTGAACAATGTGAAATAATGTCAGATTCTAGGATGAGAAGGAAATCCCAATTCAGCAGTAAGAAATTTGGAATCTTCAGTGTTTGTGCATGTGTAATAGGAGAGATAGGTTGAAACAGTGAATATTAGAGACTGAGGATGGAAATATTGTGCTGTGAGGTAAGGACAAGCATGAACCAGTCATTAATAGGAGCTGTTCAGATTACATTTATAGCTATTAACCTTTCAATGGTTAATGATGCTTCTTCAATAAATTTATCCCGAAATTGATTGACAACCTTAGAAGTAAGATGAAAGATGATATTTAATCTATCACTGTCGAAACCAGTGCTGTAATAGATCTCCAATTATACCGTGATATCATTGTAAGAATTCACCCATAGTGGAATAATAGTCGCCAAATTTAAGGGCATTTAAATGGGCATTGGATAAGCATATGGATGAAAATGGAATAGTGTAGGTTAGTTGGGCTTCAGTTTGGTTCCACAGGTTGGTGCAACATCGAAGGCTGAAGGGCCTGTACTGCGCTGTAATGTTCTATGATCTATGTTCTATATTCTAAATGCAGGTGAGTGAGATTAATTGGATAGCTCCAATAAAGGTTAACACAGGAATGATGAACCAAACGGTCACCTTCTGTGCTATCTCATTCTGTCGATTACTGACTTGAACTTCCAGATGATCTTGATTTGAAAGAAACTCCACATTTGGTTCTGCCACAATATAATTACTTCAGCCTATTCTGAAAGAGAATTGTGGGTAGCTGGATGCAAGCATGCTATCTCTTACGTCAGCCATTTTGGTAACCCCCACAACTGGATAAAAGTACACATCCCCCATTTACGACTTTGCTGTTAGGCTAAACTGGATGAAATCTCTCCTAAACTAGAAGCTGCAGAATCTATGCCCAGTGCACTTTACATATAAATCCTCTTGAACTGATCAGAATAGACCTCTGACATGACTGTCGAACAATCTGTACAAGTTGAGTAGTTGAGGTGTTATGGGCCAGGCCAGACACCTCAAAACAGTTCAAGATGGTAGCACAGACCCTAACTTTGATAGTTGTTTTAAACATTTGTAAGTGGATATTCCAGGACAGAATTAGCTGGTCAAACCACTTAGTTTTAAACAAAACAGATTTTCAAAGTTTGTGTGAAGATTTGTAGCTCGGGTGCTTGTTGTAGTGGTTCTGTTCGCCGAGCTGGAAGTTTTTGTTGCAAACGTTTTGTCCCCTGGCTATGAGGATGATGTCTCCTAGCCAGGGGACGAAACGTTTGCAATAAAAACTTCCAGCTCGGCGAACAGAACCACAAAAACAGATTTTATTAACAAGATTACTGAATGAAGCACAAAGAACAGAAAACAGAATACCGAATAACTTATCCTATCCAAAAACCCAACAAACTATCCCAACTTAATGATGCTCTTTGAGATACTTGCAATAATCTCCATAGACATCCCTTGGCACCAAAGGTAAAATCAAACATAGGTTCTTACAGGAGATAAGTCAGAGAAAGAGTACCAGCCTGGACCTGCTTCTGTGTTCAACAGTTTTTCTACATTACTGTTAGAAAAAACCCAAACCAGAGAAAAGCTGAATTGGGAGAACTGGCCACACCCCTTTCATCGTACATGTGTTCTTTTTTAAACTTGAAAGCCTTCTGTCTGAGGCAGTATCTGTTAATCATTATCACATTGGCCCTAAAACCCTTCAACCAACAGACTTTTCAGAGTCTGTATCATTTACAACCTCTCTGAAAATAAAGTGAAGGACAGCATAACCTTGTTAAAGGAACAGATTCATCACACCTCTCCCCTTTAAAAAAATGAACCATCAATATTCAGAGGTGGCTTCATTTTAAAACCCCTTAAAAACCTTGTTAGTACTCTAAAACATATTAAGATCCACTGAAACATTGCACTGACTATAAATGTGCAAATATGCACAATTACATTCCATTTCAGTCTGTCACCCCTGCCACCAAACACTTCTGTTTCTCATTCAAGTCTCAACAAAGTGTCAAAAATCATGTTTTCCCGTCCTGCTACATGCACAGTTTTAAATTGAATGGCTGTAACAACAGCCTCCATCTAAACAGTCTGGAATTTTTTGTCCTTAAATTTCTCCAAAAATTCCAATGGGTTATGATCAGGACGTATGATTGTCTCAGATACATTTCTGGTACATAAACACTGAAAAATTGTAATGCCAACACCAAACTCAAAGTCTCCTCTCAACCATCGAACATTTCTGCTGATGAATGTCCAACTTCCTGGAGAAATACCTGATAGGTATTTATATCTTTCTATCTTCTCGTCATCTTCTTGTAAGAGCACAGCACTGACACCCACGTCACTGGCATCGATAGCCACCTTGAATGGCTTTGCGTAATTAGGTGTGGCTAATACTGGGGCAGTGATTAACACAGCTTTCAGGCTGTCAAATGCCTTCTGACAGTCGGCTGTCCACTGAAAGTTCTTTCCTCACTTTAGCAATTCAGGGAGTGCAGCGGCCACACCGCTAACATTTGGTATAAATTTTCGATGAAGTCCACTTAATCCCAGGAACTGTAGTACTGCTGTTTTTGTTGATGCTATGGGAAACTCCCCAGTTACCTTTGTTTTTGCATCCCATTTGTTCATGTCCAATAACATGGTCCAGGAAAGTGACTTGGGCTTTGGTAAATCCACTTTTAGCCAGGTTTATCACGAAGCCTGCCTTCCAAAGTCGAACAAACAAGTCTGATAAATGTGGCAAATGTTCCTTCCATGTGTGGCTAAAAATCACCAGGTCATCAATAAAAACAACACAGGTGGGTAATCCAGCAATGACCTTATTGGTTAGTCTCTGAAGTGTGGCTGGCGCATTTTTCATGCCAAATGGCATGACTTTAAACTGATACCGTCCATTTGACATTATGAAAGCCGAAATTGCTCTTTCTGACAAAGGTACCTCCCTGTATCCTCTGAGCAAGTGCAATTATAAATATAAATTGCTTGTCCCACCTTCTCAACACAGTCTTCCAATCGTGGAATCGGATATGCATCAGTCTTTGTAACTGCATCGACTTTGCAAAAGTTCACACGTAACCGTTGGGTACCATATGGTTTTGACACCATTACTATGGGTGAGCTCAGTTGCTGTAACTCACCAGTTATGTTGTCTTGGGGCATGTGTTCAATCTCCTTCTGAACCTGTGCCAACTTTAGAGGATTATGTCTCTAAGGATGTTGCTTAATTGGAACAGCATTTCCTATCTCTACATCATGCATAATTAGTTTAGTATTTCCCAGCTTATTTCCACATATCTCCCTCTGTGATAGTAATAACTCTTTCAGGTCATTTTGATTTTCCTCAGGAAGATAACTCAATAATTTGACAACTTCCTCATTTTCCAGTTTAATTTAAGGAATGTCCAATTCAGAATCATCTGAACTTGGTTCTTCCCTCTATGTTGTAATCAATAACACATTCTCCTCTTGCTTTCCTTCCCTGTCAAAAGTATCTTTTGAGTATATTCATATGACACAGTCTGTGTGATTTCTTTCTGTCTGGAGTCTGTAGTTCACCTCACTCAATTCCCTCTAGCTTTGATCAGGTCCACGAAACCTTGCTTTTAAAGGTTCACCCATTAGTGGAAGTAACACTAATACATTAGCCCCGATAGCAAAATTGCGAATTTTTGATTTCTTGTCTGCTTCCTGTTTCATTGTATGCGGTGATACTTTTAAATGCTGTCTAGCCAACTCTCCAGCTACATTAATCATTCCCTAAAATTTGAGACCAAGTATGTGGTCTCTGAATTCTGACTTACCAATTTCCCCTTAATCATTTTTAGCAATCCTCTCACTTCATGCCCAAAACCTATTTCAAATGGACTGAATTTAGTCAATTCATTTGGTGTAAAAAGAACAAACGGAATTCCCTTATCCCAATCACCTGGATACTCTTGACTATAAGCCCTCAACCTGGTCTTTAGTGTTTGATGCCACCTTTCTAGCAATTCATTTGTAATTGACACTGGAGATTCTAGCCATCTCCGTGAGTGGGTGAGAAGGGCTTCTAGAGGATTCTTCCCCCTCAGCGCAAATATGTGTAAATATTCCTTCTCCTGGCGTCTATTGTGTTCCTCCTGCGAGCAAAGTCTCCCAGGGTCTCTCGGTCTGCCTCTTTGTTTAGTTGGTATCGGTTTCAGTGGGAAAGGAGCCTGCCCTTAGGGTGTTGGGACTGCCGTGCTAATCGGGGCTGGGAGCTGAATGTGGAAGTTGTTTTAGGAAGTGTATTCTCTGGTCTAGGAGTGACATGGCTATGTCTGGTTTTTATGTAAACCTGTTTGGCCAAGTTTAGGTAGTTTCAGTATGTGTTGGCAGGCTTGATTTCTGTGTTTTGCAGGCCAGCTTCTGTGATTTTATGTGGCCATGCTGTGGGTCGGCAGGGTGGCATATCTTTTACCCACATAAGATATCCTTATGATCTTCACCCTTTCCCTTCCCCTTTCCACGTGAGGATTTCTATTTTCCCCAATTTCTATCCCTCATGAATTGAAATTGATACTGGAAGCCAAACTGCTTTACGGATCAACTCATAATCGTCAGCCATATCAGCTGCTAATGCTGCCATTTTAACTCTCTGCTCTTCCACGAGCTCTCACCACTTCAGAAAGGGAATTTTCAAACTCTTCTCTAAGTGCCAATTTCTGAAGTTCAAACTCTCTCTTTCTCTTCCTTTCCTCGCTCTCCTTTTCTCTCTATTCTGCTTTTAATCGTAATTCATTGCCTTTTGCCTCTAACTCAAGCTATATCATTTGCAACTGACTTTTAGTCATCTCTAAAGATTCTGATGGTGTTTCCAGCAAATGTGAATGCTGAGCCACTGCTGTAATTGTCTCTCCTTTCCCCAGGAAGGATGCAGCTCCAAATCCAGCTTGCCTGCTAATTCCTGCAGCTTGGCCTTGGCTACCTTTTGTAAAACCTCCAAGGTCACCTCTTCCACATCCAGCAAACGCTTGGTGACTGAAAGAGCCATTGCTATCACAAGTACTATTTAAACCAACCAACTCAACACCCCTAATAAAAGACACTAATACCTACCACTCGCTGCCTTCAGGTCCAACAACTCTAATCCCAATTTGGAACAACACAATAAATCCTGCAAAGAGCCCCCAGTCTGTTATGGACCAGGACAGACTCCTCAAAACATTTCAAGAAGGTAACCCAGACCCTAACTTTGCTAATGGTTTTAAGCAGGTGTAAAGTGGAGACATGGAGCTGGGCAAACCACATATTTTAAACAAAACAGAATTTATTTACAAGATTACTGAATCAAACACAAGAACAGAAAACAGAATACCGAATAGCTTATCCTATCCAAAAACCCAACATACTATCCCAACTTAATGATGCTGTTCCAAAATATACTTGCAACAATCCCCATAAACACCCCTTGGCACAAAAGGTAAAATTAAACACAGGGTCTTACAGGATGGAAGTTGGAAAGTGAACACCAGCCTGGACCTGCTTCTGCATCCAGCAGCTTTTCTACATTACTGGTCAAAAAAACCCAAACCAGAGAACAGCTGAGTTGGGAGAACTAGCCACACCCTGTACATGCATTTTTTAAAGCTTGAAAGCATTCTGCCTGAGGCAGTATCTGTTATCTGTTACCAAATTGGACTTCAAACCCTTCAACGAACAGACTTTTCAGAGCCAGTGCTGTTTACGACCTCTCTGAAAAGTAAATCCAAGGGCAGCATAACCTTGTTAAAGGAGCAGCTTTGTCACACAGGCAACTAATTCCTTTGCTTCTCTAGCACAGTTTCCAGTGGCTACTGAAGAAGGACAGCTCCCCTTGGCAGCTGCACAACCACCATCTCTGGGGGGAGGGGGTTTCTTTGAAATGTCTGAGGGGCACTGGCACAGTGTCCACCTGCACCCTCCACCAGCGCAGAGATATTCACATCAATAGGTTCACTGTTTAGAGTAGGCTCAGGGGTAAATCAGGAATTCACATCCAGCAGAGGGTGCAATGCCCGAGAAGCCCTGAAACGTGGGAGTCTGGGTGCATTTGTCAGTTGGATACATAATTGGCTTAATGACAAGAGACAAAGAGTAATGGTAGAAGGTTTTCTTCTAGAATGGAGGACTGTGACCAGCTGTGTTCCAGTGGGATCGGTTCCAGGTCCCCTTGTTTGTCATTTATACAAATGATTTGGATGAGAATATAGAAGGCATGGTTAATATGCTTGCAAATAACACCAAAATTGGTGGCATAGTAGACACTGAAGAAGGTTATCTAAGATTACAAAAGGTAGCGTTGACGGTCATTGTCTTTTTCCCAAGTTGGGGAGTTTCAAGACTGGGGGGGGACATATTTTTAAGATGAGAGGAGAGAGTGTTTAAAAAAGACAATAAGAGGTAAACCTTTTACACAGAGGGTGGTTCGCACATGGAATTAATCTTTTGAGGAAATGGTGGATGTGGGTACAATTAAAACATTTAAAAGACATTTGGATGGATGCATGAATAGGAAAGGTTTGGAGGCAAATGAGCCAGGAGCAGCAGGTGGGACTAGTTTAGTTTAGGACTATGTTCAGCATGGACTGTTGGACCGAAGGGTCTGTTCTCATGCTGTATGGCTCTATGACTTTACGACATGGAGGCTGTTGGAACCCAAGCACCTATAGATGGCATGACTCAGTTCTCAGCTGTGAGTGACTCATGCAGAATTGGGCAGGGGAACATCCAGCAGTTATACCAAAGCCCCTCACTTGACTGGAGTAGAAGGTAGAGAAGTCCAGGAGAAAGTGAGGACTGCAGCTGCTGGAGATCAGAGCTGAAAATGTGTTGCCAGAAAAGCGCAGCAGGTCAGGCAGCATCAAAGGAGCAGGAGAATTGACATTTTGGGCATGAGCCCTTCTTCAGGAATGAGGAGGGTGTGCTGAGCAGGCTAAGACAAAAGTTAGGGAGGAGGGACTTGGGGGAGGGGCATTGGGAATGCGATAGGTGGAAGGAGGTTGAGGTGAGATGATAGACCTGCATGTCCTTGGCCTCCTCCATCGCCAGACCATGGCAACACAACGCCTGGAGGAAGAGCGCCTCATCTTCCGCTTAGGAACCCTTCAACCACAAAGGATGAATGCAGATTTCTCCAGCTTCCTCATTTCCCCTCCCCCCCACCTTTTCTCAGTCCCAACCCTCAGACTCAGCACCGCCTTCTTGCCCTGCTATCTTCTTCCCGACCTCTCCGCCCCCAACCCCTCTTCGGCCTATCACCCTCACCTTAACCTCCTTCCACCTATTGCATTCCCAATGCCCCTCCCCCAAGTCCCTCCTCCCTACCTTTTATCTTAGCCTGCTTGGCACACCCTCCTCATTCCTGAAGAAGGGCTTATGCCCGAAACGTCGATTCTCCTGCTCCTTTAATGCTGCCTGACCTTCTGCGTTTTTCCAGCAGTACATGTTTCAGCTCTGATCTCCAGCATCTGCAGTCCTCAATTTCTCCATAGAATGTTTGCCTTGGAGACACAGACCCAACAAAAAACAAGATGGCTCTTGGGTATGTGCTCCTCATGCATGCCATCAATGTATCCATGTGCCCATGACAAGGCGAGAGGGGGACAAGGAACATCAGCCTCACTCGAAGTACCTCTTAGAATTAGAAGTAGGTTTATTGTCACGTGTACCCAAGTTACAAAAGAACAGGATTACACGGTGAAAAGTGTACAATGCCACTGAAACAAAGTGTCACTTTACGTACAAAATACCTAGGTACAAATCTTAGACACAAAAAAGTAAAGAAAATAAAGAAAAATAGTTACAGACACATGTAGTATATGTTAGGAAAATAAAAAATAAAGGGTAAAACAATTACATTATTGTCTTCCACGTGGCCTTACTGGACCCCACTGGTTAGCAAATCTTTGCTCCGGGCCGGCTGGTTACCATCCCTGCTATGGGCCACTGGCTGTCCCACTGGCACACCCCCAACTCTGGGCCACTGGCTGCCATACCCCCTATACTCTGGCCCACTAACCACCGTCACTTTGCTCTGGGGTGCGGGCAGAAGATGAAAAAGATGGGAGAGAATTACAAAACAAAACACATGAGAGAGAAAAACAGAATAGAAAAAAAGTAAAGGAATGGATAGTGCAGATGAGCTCCGGCTGGAGCATCCTATTTTGCCGCCATCTTGGATATTCAGCTTGAGGAGACAGGGAGGTACTCATAGTGAGGAGGAGTGCCATCTCTCTGAGCTACTTCTGAGGACACTCTGGAGTTGCCCTGTGCCTCAATCTCTTTGCCAGTGGACCTCTTGCCAGCAGCAGGTTATGCTAAAGAGGGTGCTGCTTCATCCATGTATGGCGCTATAACATGCCAGGCCCTCTAGGCCCCAAACTCTCAGAATATGCCCTCCAGAATCATCACAGTCACCAGAGTTCAGTGGCTGTCTCCACCTTGCTGTGCATATAGGGACATTGGTTGGTTAACAGTGGTAAGGTAAAGAAAAATATAATTTGAGGGCATTTTAAAAATCCGCTTGTGGGAGGTGGGAGTCACAGGCTGGCCAGTATTTTTATTATCCCTAGTTGCCCTTGAGAAGGTGGTGATGAGCTGCCTTCTTGAACTGCTGCAGTCTATATGGTGTGGGTTGACCCACAACACTCTCAGGGAGAGAATTCCAAGATTTTGGCCCAGCGACAGTGAAGGAACAGCGATATACTTCCAAGTCAGGATGGTGAGTGGCTTGGAGGGGAACTTGCAGGTGACAGTGTTCTCATGGATCTACTGCCCACGGATGGCACACAAGTTGATTTCATGTGTCTAGTTTACATTTCTATATAAATCTATATTCACTTGCACTATTGGAACATTTGGTGCAATCTTATTTGTTTACCAGATGCTGACATTGCTGTCTGAAATGAAAGTCATGGATCATGTTTCCCATCAGAGAGTGAAGTGGGTCATCCATTGTGAAACCTTTTATTGACTCACATCATCAGCTTTTCCAGTGACAAATGTTGTCCTTGTGACAAAGACCTAGCATTCAGGGATGACAGTTGATGCTCATTAAACTGATCTCTGGGTCAGGAACTAAGGCAGAGTCAGACAAATTGGCAGGGGGATCACAGCATTGTGATGGTGTAGACATTGCAGAGTAAATTGTCGCACATTATGAAGAAAAATGGTTGTTTTTTTTTGTTTGCGACCTGCAGGATTTTTCCCTGCTGAGGTTTCTCGGGCCACATTCTCAGAAAAAAATATATAGAAGATGCATTAGTGAAATGTGAAGACTTCATTTTGTCAGGGATGGAAAGGAATTGTTTGGTTTTATCTCTCCATAGTAGTGACAGCACACTCACTGGGGATGTTCAGCAATTGTAATGACCAGTATTCTCCAGGACAGTGAGGGATTAAAGTGATTAGCAGCATCAACATGGATGGAGGAGCATCCTCCAGGGTCTGAGTGCCTTAATCTGACTGCTCTGTGTTGGGGGCAAGGCCCAATCTTATACTTTCCTCTAGGAGCCTGCAGGTATGGGAATACTCACTGTTATGTAGCTACAGCTTGGCTCACTTAGTGCAACATCAAGGATTACCTATGCGTTGTGACGCTCTTATACCAGCATGTCAAACTTATTAAAAAAGTACTCTTTAATTACATCAAAAGCATGAAATAGAATGTTTCTCAATCAATGATCTATGTTGCTAATATGAAGCAACATTCCAACCAAACAGCCAGTTTCCAAAAATCATAGCATAGCTCAATTGCCCCGGCAACAGTTAGCAACAAGGTTATCATTGGCCTGTCTGCCACAATGAACCGTTGGCCTGGCTTATTCCTATATGTGAGCAACATCCTGGCCTGTGTCAGCATCATTGGTTTCTCATTGGAAGGAAAATGTGGATCCTGCTACCCTTTCTGTCCCAACAGGTCCCTGGTTTGTTGAGTGAATTTGTGCAGGGTGCAAAACACTAAGGTAATAAAGGACATTCTGTCTTGTTCACCTGCTAAACACACCTGTGCTATCAGTTTCTGGAAATCTATCGATACCCTGTAATTTGATACATTATTCTGTTTAAGGTTTGCTCTCCACATTTGCTCTCGTTAAGTACTTAATCCACCAAAGATGCTCACCTGGCCTGTGCCCCAACCAGCCTGAGCATCATGGAAAGGTTGTGGTTCTGCTCGCCGAGCTGGAAGTTTTTGCTGCAAACGTTTCGTTCCCTGGCTAGGGAACATCATCAGTGCTGTTGGAGCCTCGTGTGAAGCGCTTCACACGAGGCTCCAACAGCACTGATGATGTTCCCTAGCCAGGGAACGAAACGTTTGCAGCAAAAACTTCCAGCTCGGCGAGCAGAACCACAACAACGGATACCCGAGCTACAAATCTTCAATCAGATTTTAATCATGGAAAGGATTATCCCCTGTGGCTTCAGCAGTTTCATGTGACCAAACATTCAGATGTTCAGGGACAGTATACATTGCCTGGGATACATACAACCTTTAGTGTACATTGCATGGCATAATAGTAAACTCTGCTAGTTGGGTTTCTCAGAGAACCTGCCTGACACAGTGAGTACGTAATATAGATTAAATTGTAAAATCCAGTCCTCAGTAACTGTTCTGTCATATATATCTGTGTTTTTTTCTACAAGACCCAGCCGGCTAATCAAGAGAATAGAGTGAAAGGAGTGGAGGGAAATTCCAAATGATTCTCTGCCCAATATCCAGAAAATTGTAATTCCCAGCAGGCATTGCAGGATGGACATGTGGACAAGGAGCCCAAGTGAATGTTTTCCTTTACCTCGCACAATTGAGATGAATTACAGAGTCGCTCTTAGATACTCTGGCTGAGTTCATTTCACTTTCATGGAGGATGTATCTGTTACTGCTCCAGCTTTTATTAAAATCCAAGTTTATTTTTGCCCTCTCAGCTGGATTGAAAAGAGCACCTGAATCTCTTTGAAGGAGGGGAAGTGAAATAATTGCACAAAGGTCAGTGTGCTATCATCCTTTATATGACCACCAACTCTGAGCCAGTCCCTAGACTAAAGAGACCAATCTCTTGTTTACACTGGTCAGCCGGGGGTCTCTGACCCAGGCTAACAACTCAATCAACAATCTCGTGGTCAATTAGATGCATCTGGCCCTGGTTTCAAACAAGGAGGAAAGTATTCCCTAGAGTCCTGGCCAATATCTTTCCCACCATCAACATCATAAAAATATCTGAGATTATCAGGTTTTCATCATACTATGGGAGCTTGCTGTGCACAAAATGGCTGCCAGGGTTACCACATGGCAACAATGGCTATGCTTCAAGAGAATTTAATTAGTTGTGAACCACTTTGGGACTGTGAGAAATGCTTCAGAAAATGAACTCTTGCCTTATTTTATTTTCATACCGCTTTTGTTCAGTTTGAATCTGAGCAAACATGTTTCCTTTAGTCAGGTCCTTTACATTTCTAAATCCAATTGCTTTAACCTCGAACATTATAATCTTAGCTGTGGAGATACAGAACTGCTCAATGTGCGCTGATTGAAGCCAGCTGCAGTCAAAAATTGACACTGAACTTTCCTGAAATAAATTTTTACAAACGACAGATACTGAAGATAGATCTGACAAAGGGTCACTGATTTAAAACGTTAACTCTGTTTTTCTCTCAACAGATGCTGGCAGATCTGTTGAGTTTCTCCAGCACTCACTTGTTTTGTTACTGAACTCTCCTGTTGTGTGCAGTTCAAATTCACATCAAAGGTATGACTGCTTTAACCCATCCATTCAATGGAGGTATAGATCAGACTGAATTAAAGTAGACATTTCACAGTTCAGGAGAAAATAATTGACCGCTGAGGACAAATGATGGTTGATTCAAGTAATTATATTTAATCTCTAACCTTTCTGAAAAATTGTCTGGCTTCCATTCAAATTAAATTCCAGTTAATTACTCTCCTACTGGTGGAAGCTATTTTGCAGAAATGAATTGAGATTGCTTTTCAGATTGTCAGCTTTTGTTCTGCGACAATATGCTTTACCACGTGAATAACCAAGTCAATGAGGTGCGACGATTTATAATCAGTGGGGAATGGGTGGGGAGGTTTGGCATCATTGGCATGTAACTTGAGGTTCCAGTGTACTGAAATCTGTTGAGGTTTTAGTGATTTCTTTTGGGAATCTTATTATGTTCTTTTTCTTTGTGAATTCTTCTATGTTTATACTCTGATAAATAATATATCATAGATGATTTAAATATTCCATGCAAATTGACGGTCCATTGTTTTTTTTGTGCTGAGTTTGAGGTAAATGGAGAATCAGGAGCAGTAATGTACTAATTATCCAATGCAGAATCTCACTGCTTTAAAATTTGCAAAATTTGAAAATTTGTATTATTAACAGCGCACGATGCATTGAATGTACAGTCAGTGCCTTTTTAACAACGATAAATTAATAGTCACAGTGTAACTTATAAAAAAGCAAGGCGAGGTGGAAACTAAAAATGTATAATTGAAATCATTGTCTTAAAAAGGAAAGGGCATGCAATGTTATTAGCTTCCCCCATGATCTCCAAGTTAGAATCCGTGACTGTTATGCTAGCCTTGGTGTGGATGAGTGTACTCACAAACCACATTTAGCAGTTGCAAAACAGAAATAACAAACTTGCTGCAAAGATGTAAAAATCAACAATTTATTTTGCGTTAGATATGCATCAGGGTTCTTAGGTTCAGAGTGAATTCTGCAATTTGATTATCCATCAAAAATGATTAGTTATTTGTGCATTTTTAAATATGTGGTAATTACACGTTAAGAAACCTTTGTTGAAATACAGATCACACTGGCTAATATGAATCAACTCGATTACTTATTATGCACAGTGGGGCTACTGATGGAGAGATGTTTCTGTGGAGGAACCTGTCCACATGGCTCATCAGGAATAGCTTTTAGAATGGGGTAACTAAGTTAGAAACCTTTCATAAATGCTTTATTTTTTATATTTATCACATTAAAGATCCTACCGAAATCTGAAGAAGGGGCACTGGACCCGAAACATTGTATCTTGCTTTTTCTCCAAAGATGCTGCTAGACCTACTGAGTTTCTCCATCGATTCCTGCTTTTGTTTCTAGTTAAATTGGTGTTGCGATGCTGCATGGAAAAGGCCCAATGAAACTGCATTATGGGAGAGGTAGGTTAAATTGTTTGGCCCGATTGAGCTAGACAATCAATCAGGAAATAATTTACCTGAACATGGTTGAGTTACATAAGAAACAGAAACTGAAGTAGGTTACTTAGCTCCTTGAGCATCCTCCACCATTTGATAAGATTGCAGTTGATCTAAGTATTATCTTAACTGCACTTTCCTATCTGCTCCCCCCATACACTTAAGATGACATATAAATACACATGGTTGTTCTTGAAGTAGAAGGGGATGTCTTCTATGCTGTTTTGATGTTTGGAGATGATCTCTGTAGATCTGTAGATCTTTGCAGTTTATAAACAATACTCTTTACAACTTATTTTAATTGTTTGTTTCAGAAAATATTCCCAGAAAATACTATAAATTCAATCATTTTCATCTCATTACATGGATGGAGCAGTCACTTGAAGAGCCGAGACTTTGAATTGTCATTTCATATCAATAGATCTTCTGTGCTATGCCACAATGGGGGATTAAAAAAAACCCTGTCGCTTATCTAGTTTTTAGGGAGCCATACCACTCCCAAAAAATAAACAAATATGAGAAGCCAAAGAGTCTATGGTCTTCATTTCTCAGCAGCAGCAAGGAGCGAGGGAGAGAGGAACAGGGGCTGTCTGGAGGGTAAATTTCCCACTTAAAAGGGTCTTATCTTGAGAGTCAGGCTTCCACTTCTTGGGAGCAGTGAGGAGAGAGGGAGAGAGGAACGGGACTGCCGGGAAGGTGCATCACTATTTTAAAAACTTGCTTCCTGAATAGGCAACGCGCACACTGAGCAGGAGTGGACATGGGACTACTGAGTAAGTGAAGTAACATATTTGGGCAGTTGCATTACCCGAAACACTACTTAGGTAGTGTCTCCCACCCATCTTCCTCCTCTAACAAAAAGAAATGTGCACTGGATTGGTAAGGTAATACTTTTTTTTATTCTTTATTTTTCAGTAGTCTCTTTGGGAATTTAGAATAGTGGGAATGGCGGTTAGGGCAATTGAATGTTCCTCCTGCAGAATGTGGGAGGTAAGGGTTAAGCCATGGGGTATAGGTCTCTGGCACGTAAGGGAAGGGGAGAGAGAAGCAGAGGATTAGTCGTTGGGGACTCCATAGTTAGGGGGACAGATAGGAGGTTCTGTGGGAACGAGAGAGATTCACATTTGGTGTGTTGTCTGCCAGGTGCCAGGGTTTGTGATGTCTTGTATCATGTTTTTGGGATCCTTGAGGGGGAGGAGGAGCAGTCCCAAGGAAGAGGACCGCATAAGCACTAGTGACATAGGTAGGAAAGGGGATGGTGATTTAAGGCAGGTGGTCAGGGAGCTACGGTGAAAGCTTAGTGCCAGACCAGAGTTGATGTTTCTGGTCTGTTGCTCATGCCACGTGCTGACGAGGGGAAGAATAGAGATAGAGGGAGGACTTGATATGGCTACAGGCATAGTGCAGGAGGGAGGGATTCAGATACCTGGATAACTGGGGCTCATTCTGGGTAGATGGGACTTCTACAAATGGGATGGTCTACACCTGAACCAGAGGTTTAACACTATGAGGATCCAGAATAAGGTGAGTGAACTTGCAGCATGGGTTGATACCTGGGACTTCGATCTTATGGTAATTTTGGAGACATGGATAGAGCTGGGACAGGAATGGATGCTACAGGTCCTCGGGCTTAGATGCTTCTGTAATATCAGAGAAAATAGTAAAAGAGGGGAAGGCAAGGCATTGTTAGTCAAGGACAGTATTATGTGGCAGAAACGATGTTTGAGGACTCATCTACTGAGGTAGTATGGGCTGAGGTAAGAAACAGGAAAGGTGAGGTCACCCTGTTGAGAGTTTACTATTGGCCTCTGAATAGTTCCAAAGATCTAAAGGAAAGGATAGCAAAGATGCTTCTGGATAGGAGCGAGAGTAACAGGGTAGTTGTTACTGGATCTTTAACTTTCTCAATATTGACAGGAAAACTATAGTTCAAGTACTTTAGATGGGTCAGTTTTTGTCTAATGTCTGCAGGAGGGTTTCGTGACACAGGCCAACAAGGGGCAAGGCCACATTAGATTTGGTACTGGGTAATGAACCCAGCCAGGTGTTAGATTTGGAGATAGGTGAGTACTTTGGTAATAGTGAGCACAATTTGGTTATGGTTATGTTAGTGATGGAACGGCATAGGTATGTACTGCAGGGCAAGAGTTATAACTGGGAGTAAGAGCAATTATAATGTGTTTAGGCAAGATTTAGGATGCATAGAATGGGGAAGGAAACTGCAGGGAATGGACATAATTGAAATGTGGAGTTTAATCAAAGAACAGCCACTGCATGTCCTTGGTAAGTTTATACCTGTCAGGCAGGGAGGAAGTGGTCGAGTGACAGAAGTTGAAGTTGAATCTCTTGCCAAGATGAAGAAGAAGGCTTATGTTAGAATGAGATGTGAAGGGTCAGTTAGGATGCTTGAGAGTTACAAGTTAGCCAGGAAAGACCTAAAAAGAGAGCTAAGAAGAGCCAGGAAGGATGATGAGAAGTTGTTGGCAGATAGTATCAAGGAAAATCCTAAAGCTTCCTAGCGGTATATGTCAGGAATAAAAGAATAACAAGAGTAAGATTAGGGCCAATCAAGGACAGCAGTGGGAAGTTATGTGTGGAGTCAGAGGAGATAGGAGATGCACTAAATGAATATTTTTCATCAGTATTCACACAGGGAAAAAGATAATGTTGTCGAGGAGAATACTGAGGTACAGGCTACTGACTAGACATGGTGGAGGTTCGCAAGGAGGAGGCATTAGCAATTCTGGAAAGTGTAAAAATAGATAAGATCTCTGGGCCAGATGGGATATATCCTAGGATTCTCTGGGAAGCTAGGGAGGAGATTTCAGAGGCTTTGGCTTTGATCTTTATGTCATCATTGTCTACAAGAACAGTGCCAGAAGACGGGATGATAACAAATGTTGTTCCCTTTTTCAAAAAGGGGACTAGAGACAACACTGGTAATTATACACCAGTGAGCCTTACTTCGGTTTAAGGTAAAGTGTTGAAAGGATTATAAGAGATGGGATTTATAATCATCTAGAAAGGAATAAATTGATTAGGAATAGTCAACATGGTTTTGTGAAGGGTAGGTCATGACTCACAAACCTTATTGAGTTCTTGAGAAGGTGACCAAACAGGTGGATGAGGGTGAAGTGTTTGATTTGGTGTATATGGATTTCAATAAAGCGTTTGATAAGTCCCCCACACTAGGCTATTGCAAAATACATAGGCATGGGATTGAGGGTGATTTAATGATTTGGATCAGACATTGGCTAGCTGAAAGAAGACAGAGGGTGGTGGTTGATGGGATATATTCATCCTGGAGTTCAGTTACTAATGGTGTACCGCAAGGATCTGTTTTGGAGCCACTGCTGTTTGTCATTTTTATAAATAACTTGGATGAGAGTGTAGAAGGATGGGTTTGTAACTTTGCAGATGGAACTAAGGTCAGTGGTGTTGTGGACAGTGCCAAAGGATGTTGCAGGTTACAAAGGGACATAGATAAGCTGCAGAGATGGGCTGAGAGGTGGCAAGTGGAGTTTAATGTAGAAACGTGTGAGGTGATTCACTTTGGAAGGAGCAACAGGAATATAGAGTACCGGGCTATTGGTATGATTCTTGGCAGTGTGGATGAGCAGAGAGATCTCGGTGTCCATGTACATAGATCCTTGAAAGTTGCCACTGAGGTTGACAGGGTTGTTAAGAAGGCATACAGTGTGTTTGTTTTTATTGGTAGAGGGATTGCATTTCAGAGCCACGAGGTCATCTTATAAAGTCATCAAGTCATAGAAACATACAGTACGGAAACAGATCCTTCGGTCCAACCCGTCCATGCCGACCAGATATCCCAACTCAATCTAGTCCCACCTGCCAGCACCCGGCCCATATCTCTTCAAACCCTTCCTATTCATATGCCCATCGAAATACCTCTTAAATGTTGCACTTGTACCAGCCTCCACCACTTCCTCTGGCAGCTCATTCCATATACATATCACCCTCTGCGTGAAAACATTGCCCCTTAGATCTCTTTTATATCTTTCCCCTCTCACCCTAAACCTATGCCCTCTAATTCTGCATTTGCCCACCCCAGGGAAAAGACTTTGTCTATTTATCCTATCCATTCCCCTCATGATTTTATAAATCTCTATAAGGTCATCCTTTAGCCTCCGACGCTCCATGGAAAACAGCCCTAGAATATTCAATCTCTCCCAATAGCTCAAATCCTCTAACGCTAGTAACATCCTTGTAAATCTTTTCTTAACTCTTTCAGGTTTCACAACATCTTTCCAACAGGAAGGAGACCAGAATTGCACGCAATATTCCAACAGTGGCCTAACCAATGTCCGGTCTAGCCACAACATGACCTCCCAACTCCTGTACTCAATACGCTGACCAAGAAAAGAAAACATACCAAATACCTTCTTCACTATCCTGTTTACCTGCAACTCCAATTTCAAGGAGCTATGAACCTGTACTCCAAGGTTTCTTTGTTCAGCAACACTCCCTAGGACCTTACCATTAAGTGTATAAGTCCTGCTAAGATTTGCTTTCCCAAAATGCAGCACCTCACATTTACCTAAATTAAACTCTATCTGCCACTTCTGAGCTCATTGGCCCATCTGAACAAGAACCCATTGAAATCTGAGGTAACCTTCTTTGCTATTCACTACGCTTCCAATTTTGGTGTTATCTGCAAACTTACTAACTATACTTCTTATGCTCACATCCGAATCATTTATATGAATGATGAAAAGTAGTGGACCTAGCACTGATCTTGTGGCACTCCACTGGTCACAAGCCTCCAGTCTGAAAAGCAAACCTCCACCACCACCCTCTGTCTTTTAACTTTGAGCCAGTTCTGTATCCAAATGGTTGTTCTCCCTGTGTTCCATGAGATCTAACTCTGCTAACCAGTTTCCCATGGGGAACCTGTGAATTCCTTACCGAAGTCCATATAGATCACATCTACTGCTCTGCCCTCATCAATCCTCTTTGTTACTTCTTCAAAACACTCAATCAAGTTTGTGAGGCATGATTTCCCACACACAAAGCCATGTTGACTATCCCTAATCAGTCCTTGCATTTCCAAATACATGTACATCCTGTCCCTCAGGACTCCCTCGAACAACTTGCCCACCACCGATATCAGACTCACTGGTCTATAATTCCCTCAGCTGTACAAAACTCTGGTGTGGCCGCACTTGGAGTATTGCGCACAGTTCTGGTCACTGCATTATAGAAAGGGTGTGGAAGCATTAGAAAAGGTTTAGAAGTGATTTACTTGGATGTTGCCTCGTAAAGAGGGATGGTCTTATGAGGAAAGGCTGAGGGACTTGAGGCTGTTTTCATTAGAGTGAAGAATGTTGAGAGGTGACTTAATTGAGACATATAAGATAATCAGAGGGTTAGACAGGGTGAACAGGAAGAGCCTTTTTCCAAGTATGGTGACGGCGAGCATGAGGGGGCATAGCTTTAAATTGAGGGGTGATAGATATAGGACAGATGTCGGGGGTAGTTCCTTTATTCAGAGAGTAGTAGGTGTGTGGAACGCCCTACCTACAACTGGCGTTGTCTTGTCAACTTTAAGGATATTTAAATGGTCATTGGATAAACATATGGATGAAAATGGAATATGTAGGATAGATAGGCTTCAGATTGGTTCCACAGGTCAGAACAACATCAAGGGCCAAAGGGCCTGTACTGTGCTGCAGTGTTCTACATTTTATGTTCTATGATAATATAGTCTACACACTTAGGCCACAAGAACCAGTGTGGGGCATGCATGGTGGCTCAGTAGTTAACACTGCTGCCTCAGAACACCAGGGACTTGGGTTTGTTTCTACCCTAGGGTAACCATCTGTATGAAATTTGCACCTTCTCCCTGCGTCTGCATGGGTTTGCTCCAGTTTCTTCTCTCAGTCCAAAGATATGCTGGTTAGCTGGATTAGCCATCTTAAAAAAATTGCTGTATAATGTCCAGGCATGTGCAGATTTGGTGGGTTGGCCACAGTTTTAAAAAAACCTAACGTGGGGTTGCCAAGATGGGATGCTCTTTGGAGGGTCAGTGGAGACTCAATGAGCTGAGTGGCCTATTTCTGCTACAGGGTTTCTCTGCATGAGATGACCTTCACTTTCATATCACCACTTCATAATTCCTTGTTTACCCTGACATAGAATAAATTCAGTTTTTACATTGCCATCAAGGGATCCAAAGTCAATCAGATGTATCATTTTGCAAAGGATTGGTTTAGCATTTTGCTTTTCAAGTCCAGAGGCTTTCTTGAAATATACATTTTGAGCATTAATATATGCCAATGAGGAACTTTAAAAGATGAGAAATGACACATAAGGAAAAATATTGCTTTGAAAGCTTGTGAAAGAATCACTTAAACTGGCAGAACTCCAGCTGAAGAAATCACATTGGTGTCATAAACAATGAGAGTAGTCTCCGGATAAACCTCATGACTAGGGTTATCAGATTTAACCGTCTATTAGATTTTAATATTAAATAGTGGATTGATGAGAAACCTAGAATGGTAGCAGCTGCTACAATTCAAGTTGTGAGTTGTGCTGCAGAACCACCTGATGAAGGAGCAACACTATGAAAGCCAGTGCTTCCAAATAAACCTGTTGGATTATAACCTGGTGCTGTGTGATTTTTAATTGCAGAAAGTAAGACTTCAGTGAACATTAACCTGCATTGGTGGAGATTTGTTTTCGGTAGAATGCTTAGGATTAATGCTGCCCACCCCAGCCCACCAATCCAACTGAACCAAACATTTTGGCAGGACCCAGACAAAACCTTGAACCTTTCTTTTCCATCCCCTTTGCTTTCAGCAGATATTCCATGCAACGTGTCTCTTCCACAGTGTCTCTTCAGCACGGTGGCTCAGTGGTTAGCACTGCTGCCTCACAGAGTCAGGGACCTGAGTTTGATTCCAACCTTGGGTGACTATCTGCGTGGAGTGTCATGGAAATTAAATTGACTTGACTCAACTGTTAGCAAGAGCAAAGAAAGGAGCTTTATTTAAATTCTGCAGAATTCAGCTAGATGTCTCAATGTAAGGGGTACCTGAGCAATGTTCAGATACTCGCCTTATACTGTTTCTTATCACACTCTCGAGGGCAAAGACTGGGAAAACTCAAGTTGTTATTCTCTCATCCCCTGGTATTAGACATAACATTGCTTCAGCTTTCGCTGAGTTCGACTGTTGCAGGTTGAGTTGAACCCTCACAAATTTCAAACAGAGACAAGCTGGCTGCAAACCTCATCAAAGTATTGTTTACAAAGCTCAGCACAGCATTAAATTTTAGAAAGTCATTCTCTTTCAAATTTCACAGTAAATGTAAAATTTCTTAATTTTCCATTACAGGAGTTTGTACATTCTCCCCATGTCTGCCTGGGTTTCCTCCGGGGGCTCCGGTTTCCTCCCACTATCTAGAGATGTGCAAGTCAGGTGCATTGGCCATGCAAAATTACCCATAGTGTTAGGTGCGCTAGTCAAAGGGAAATGAGTCTGAGTGGGTTACTCTTTGGAGGGTCAGTGTGAACTTGTTGGGGCCGAAGGGCCTGTTTCCACACTATAGGGAATCTAATCTAATGGCTCGATTTGATGATTGGATCTTGCTGGAGTGGGGATATTATACTGTTTCTTTTAATTCTCCAGAAGGCCAGCAAGGGAATGAAAAGGAATGCTGATGTGGATTAACGATAAAAAAAATCCAAAGCATTCACACTTATCTCAGTAGTTCATTTGTGGTCGCAGTCATGAAAATGGCTTTTGGACAAGGCCCATTGTTGATTGTGACCTCTGTAGGAAAGTGTAATTGAGTAAAAATCTGCCCAATATTTGGAGACTTCAGGGAGAAATCATTTACCTTGGTGCTAATCCTGACTCCAGGCTCTTTATCTGCGACCCTCTTCCCTCTTACTTACTGAGGGTGAGTGAAGGGGAGAGGGTGGTATGATACGAGCCTGGAGACAGAATTATTGTCATTACATTAGGGAAATGATCCTTGAAGAGGGACAATGGGATCTTTAATCTCTAGTTGAAGACAGGAGAGAGACATTGGCTCATTGGTTTAGTAAGCCCTCTGTCCATTTGGTGCTGAAAGCATGCAAGCCCAGGAGAAAGGGTTTGAAGCCAGAGTCTGGACACTGTTCCTCTGCCACCTTCAATGCCAACTGGAACTTTTGTGGGATAGAGACATGGAGTCATACAGCATGGAAACAGATCTTTCGGTCCAACCCGTCCATGTTGATTCCCACACCTTACTATCATTTACGTAGTATTGGTCAGACAAAGATGCACATCACATCAGGAGGGTGGATGTCACTGGATTAGTAATCCAGAAGCCTAGGCTAATGGTCTGACAATATAGATGCAAACCCTACCAAGGTGGCAACAGGGAACACCTTCACATAGCTCAGGTATGTTTGGGGTGGGTCTTATTACCCAGGCTGATTCCTACTTGCCTTTCTGCCACCCTCCTCATTGTCCTTAACCAGCCAGGGGCTGCCTCTCCCACACCCCATCAAGGCAGCCCTTCCTGGGGCCTTGCTCCCTAACAGCCACCAACTGCCGCTCCAGACCCACCCTCCACCCGCCCTCCAGACCATAGTCTGACAGCATTATTGCCATTCCTTCATTTCTCAATGCGTTGCACCACCAATTGGCACCAAGGCCTGTGGGCTGCTGAGCCAACAATCACTGCCTGCCTGCTGCTGAACACCAGGACCCTCTCCTGGCTCTCTTTGGCATCCTAAATGTGAAAATATTTGTTTGAGCCCAGGCTTCCCTAAGACATGGGCCAACATATTCTCCAATCTGAGATATCACCTTCGTTCAACGCTACAGACCATAGATATAGGAGCAGGTTAAGACCATTCAGCCCATCGAGTCTGCTCCACCATTTGATCATAGCTGATATGTTTCCCAAATCTACTCATCTGCCTTCTCCTTGTATCCCTTAATTCCCTTGCTAATCAAGTGCCTATCTTCTCTCCTTTAAATTCTCAATAACTTGACTTCCACAGCCCTCTGAGGCAATGAGTTCCACAGATTCACCACCCTCTGGCTGAAGAAATTCCTCCTTATTTCAGTTCTAAGAGGTTGTCCCTTCACTCTGAGGCTGTATCCTCAGGTCCTAGTCTCTCCTATCAGTGGAAAAATCTTCTCAACATCCATTCTATCCAGGCCTCTTAGTATGCTGCAAGTTTCAATCACATAACCACCGCACCCACCCCCCCCCCCCCGCCCCCCCCCCCCCCCCCCACCCTATCCTTCTAAACTCCATGGAGTACCAATACAACTCCATCATAAGCTTTTTCACAAAAGTCCACCGGCCCTCTACCATCACATTCAAATCCTCGCCTATGTTTCTCCCACCAAAATAATGCAACAAAATGGAAATGTTATACGTTTTATTCACCAAGTAGTAAAACCTGAGTTTTTAAGTTAATAACATATCTCAAGATTAGGTTGACATTACTGAATTGATCTTCACCGTCGTGGACAATAAACTCCCCTCACTCACCAGTAGTGTTGATTTGTGTGCTGTTCTGTGTTTTTGAGCAGCATGCTATGCTGTATTCTTTAAGTGTGTTTTTGTTTGTTCTTTGCATGGAGAATTGCTATATATATATATATATATATATATATATAGAGAGAGAGAGAGAGAAAGAAAGACAGAGAGAGATGCACTGGTTATCACCCAAAAGCCATCATGTGCTAGTGGCAATATGGTTGAAAAGTGTGGTGCTGGAAAAGCGCAGCAGGCCAGGCAGCATCCGAGGAGCAGGAGAATCGACGTCTCGGGCAGAAGCCCTTCTTCAATGTGATACCTGTCATGTTGAATCATTCAATTGTTACATATTGATCATTCCTCACAATTGATGTTCACCGTGCTTGATCAGTGAAGGGTGTGGATTCCGAGGAAAGTAAATAAATCTGGACACTAGCTGCTCAAAGTTACTGGAAGCAAAAATGTTGTAAGCATGGTTTAGGCATTTTTAAAAAAAATGTAAGTAAATTCATGTTGTTATATATAAATAAGCTGGTATGTCATTTCTGCATAGCTTGGAGATATAAAATCTACAACAGCGTCAAACGCGTGACAAATCACACTCAATTCTCCACTTGATAATTGTGATTTAATTTCTCTGCAAGGAAAACATTTTTGTGCATGTCAACTTTGATTTGAGGGTTTTATTTTATAAAGAAGGAAGTCTGGTTTTGTTTTTGCATGTGTTCAGCAACGTTAGGGATCGGGTCTGTTTGCATATGTACTCCCATGTTTCGTGTGCGAGGCATTTGGTATTCCCAGATCAGATATAACAAAGGCAAACATAAGGCTGTCTGAATTCTACCCAAGCCATTGTCCTCAAGTATAACCACAATCTCTCCCAGTTTCTTTATAGCCTCTGTGTAGTTGCTGTGATAGTGTAAGAAACAGCATATCTCCTATGCACAATGGAATATATGGCTAGAGCATCTGTGTTTTAGTTGTTAGTCAATGGATACATTTTGGCCAGGGCATCAAGAGAAAACTCCCTTGGTGGAATTTGAATTCAATAAAAATCTGGAATTAGGAATCTAATGATAACCATGAAACTATCATCAATTGTTGGAAAAGAAATCTACTACCAATCTGACAGTCTTACCTGGTCTGGTTGGCATGTGACTCCACACCCACAACAATATGGTAGACTCACATCTAGACTTTGGGCAATTGGAGACAGGTAATAAATGCTGACTAACCATTGACACTCACATTCCTGGCATGAGTTAAAACTAAAATTAAAAATAGTTCTGTGAGATTTTCAAAGCTACTTGTTTGCCCATTGTGAGGAATAACATAAACGTTTCATCAGGTAAAACTCCGTACTGGAGTCATATAGAAGCCATTTTCTTCTCCCTTCCCTCCTTCACTTGCCCCTCTGTCTTTCCTTTCTCTCTTGCTTGGCCCCCACTCCCACACACACTCTCCAGCTCCTCTTACCCTTCCATCTTATCTCCATTCTCTCTTAACCTCCCCCACCATCCCCATTAAGTATCCACTTCCACCTCGCCCTCCAAACTCTGGGTCAAAGCCCTTCCTCTGCAACCTCACACACTCTCTCTGTCTTCCATCTTTCTTCCCCCACCCTTCCTTCCACCTTCAACACTTCTCTTCGCTCCCCTTCATTCAGTTTCCCCATCTCCATAAGGGCAACATGATGGCTCAGTAGTTACATTGCAGCCTCACAACACCAGGAACTCGGGTTCAGTTCCAGCCTCAGGTGACTATTTGTGTTGAAGTTTGCACATGCCCCCCAGTTCTTTGTGGGTTTTCTCCCATAGTCCAACGATGTGCAGGGACTTAGGTAGATTGGCCATGGGAAATGCATATTTATGGCAATTGGGTGGGGAGGGGAGAGATCTGTGTGTGGGATGCTATTCAGAGGGTCCTTATGGGCTGAGTGGCCTGCTTCCACACTGCAGTGATTCCAACTCTGAACCCCCTGTTTTCTTAATTCCTCCTTCATTTCCTATCTCCTTCTTCCTCCTTCCCCCACCTCCACACCTCTCACCTTCTTTCGTCTCCCCCTCCTCCTGTGGAGAATTGGAATGGTGGAATGATTGCGAGATTGTGGTTCTGAGCAAAGCATTGGGCAGTATCATTTTTTTTGTTAAAAGTGGTTGATTTAAAACATGTCAGCATCTTTTTCTCATCTCGGCACTTCAGGGTGTCAACCTTACTTGTAGTGGGGCGGCGGGGGAGGGGGGGAGGTGGGGGGGTGAGTGGGGGCTTCAATTTGCTTGGGCAGTAGCAAGCTTCCATGTTGGGTCAAATATGCCTTGGTCTATGGTAATTCCTGCCAGCAGCCTACTGGGCTCCACATTGTTGTGGATTTTTTAATTCATTCACAGGATGAGTGTGTCACTGGTTGGGTCAGCATCTATCGCCCACAGGGCAATAGAGTCAATCACACTGCTGTGGACTTGGAGTCACATGTAGGCCAGACCAGACAAAGATAGCAGTTTGCTTTCCTGAAGGACATTAGTGAACCAGATGGGTTTTTCTTCCCAACAGTCAACAGTGGATTCATAATCTCAGTCAACTCTGAATTCCAGATTTTTATTGAATTCACATTTCCACCATCTGCCATGGGTGGGATTTGAAACCAGGTCCCCAGATTACTTGGGGCTCTGAATTAACAGTCCAGCGATAATAGCACTAAGACATTGCTGCCCTGCTGGTGAGGCACAGATGGTGGCAGGGGTGGATCTGAGTTTTCTTCTTGTCCCAGTCACGTTGTCCCTCCCAGCTCCAGGACCTCAGAGGTCAGGAACGTGGAAACAGTGACCCAGTAGGTATTGGCTGGTAGTAAGTGAGTTTCAGATTTGTGACCCATAATAGTGAAGGAAGTGCTTCTCATTTAGGATGGTTCAATGGATTATAGGTGAGCTTGCAGGGGATGGGATCTGCATCTGCTACTGTTGTCCTTCTAGAAGGTTGCGGGTCTGAACAGTGCTGTTGAAGGACACTTGACAAGTTGTTGAGTTACTGATTTTCATTTCCCACCTATTTTCTATTTTTAATTCCACTCCATTCTGATGTCTGCCAATTTTGCTGCATTTACGTTGCTGATTATTGCTTTATCACGTCCCCCACTCCCATTCCTCTGGCAAAGCATCCCTTCTTCCTCTCCCTGGTGTGGGTCACCCTGGTGGAGTTGGCACAGGTTCCAGAGAATCATCAGAAGGAAGAGTGGCATTGCTAGTTGATGTGGTAGGATTGGAAGGAAAGAAAAAAATTGGAAGTATGTAGTAACATCTGTTCATTTTTGTTTACAATATGACACGTGAGAAGGTGTCTTTAATGCCTAATGTCAGCTTCCACGAGTTTAACAAATTGCGATCAATTTCAGATCTGCCTCCAGATCATGATGCTCAAGACTGGTTCCAAATGGCAGCGTTTTGATTTCAAATGACGCACAGATACATTTGGAGTGCGATCGAACATAGGATCAATGTCAAACTTTTCCAGGCAGGAGTGTAGGACTGAACACGAGAAAATGCTTAGATTTATTTTGAAACAGAGTTCTTGGCATTTGTCATTGGCTATCATTAAACCTATTGTGCAAACACAGTTGATATA
The DNA here is from genome assembly GCF_020745735.1 of Hemiscyllium ocellatum. Taxonomy (NCBI): domain Eukaryota; kingdom Metazoa; phylum Chordata; class Chondrichthyes; order Orectolobiformes; family Hemiscylliidae; genus Hemiscyllium; species Hemiscyllium ocellatum. Next base: position 38,847,699 of record NC_083408.1, read on the forward strand.
AGAACAGCTGTTGCTTTTGCTAAGGTCAAATGATGCTGCATCTTTCATTCAGAATGCTGCACATTTAAAAATAAAACAAGAACGTCGTTGAGACTATTTATGCCCTGATTCCTACTCACTCATTCTCTCCACTTCTGCTGCAGTGTCTCTTTAATCTATTTTTCTCCCAATCTGCTTACTGCCTGTGTGTAATTTGCACATTCTCTCCGTATTTGTGTGGGTTTCCTCTCACAGTCCAAAGATGTGCAGGTTAGGTGGATTGGCCATGCTAAATTGCTCATAGTATCCAGGAATGTGCAGGCTGAGTGGATCAGCTACAGGTAATGCAGGTTACAGGGATAGGGTGGCGGGTGGGTTTGGATGTGTTGGTCTTTGGAAGGTCAGTGTGGCCGAATGGCTTGCTTCCGCACTGTGGGATTTTATGGTTCTATGATTCTCTAATCTTACACCAGCATAACACTTTCACTGAATTCAATATGATCACCCTGTACAATGAACTAACAAAAGTTACAACAGGATCTCTGTCCTCATTCAAGGTCAGACTAGAAACAAGACTAACAGCCAATTTCCCAAGGCGGAAATATGATTATATGATAAAATTCACAATCATGAATAGTTAGCAGACTACCTCTTGGTGAACCCAGTTTGATATGCTGACCCTAATTAAATGTACCACTGTCAGTAACTTTACACTGTAGCAAACTTGGAAATATCCCATCGGATATTACTGTTCCTAATGGGTCATCAGTAAGTAGCAGTGGGTGAGTGAGATGTTCTTTAAATTGTCATATGACATATTTTTCTCAGTTTTCTTACTTCTGATTCCAAGTGGAGTGAGGGCTGAATAGCTTCATGAATACCTTCAGTACTTCTTCAAGGTGACAATTGCACCAGTTTATATGACTGGGGAAATCACTGGATATTCGTCAAGAACAGGAAACCTAGCCAACATTATTTTTCTTATACTTTCCTTCCAATTCCATGCTTGGCATCCCAATTGTGGTGGCTCCATTGTTGGCAGGTCAATGCAAATCACTGGGCAACTGTGCCTCAGTAATCTGCACATATTCTATATATACTTACCGAATCTTGGAGCTAACTATTAAATGTACTTTGATAAAACAATGCACACGTGAACTATTGTATTTCCTTTAATCTCTTCCAGTTATTAGTACCACATTTCCAATTGAACAATATCCCCATTATGCATTCTGCTACAAGCTCCAGCTTTCATGCTATGACAGAGACCAGAGACGTTCAGGAACAGCAAGACCGAAAGGGAACATGAAGAATATAGGGAGGTCATTGAATGTCTCAGGTGTAGCCTACAACTCACTCACAAGGACGTAAAGATGAATCCTTGCTATCATTGATCCAAACTCAACTGAGCAATAAGGAGACAAAATGACTGCCATGTGGAGGTGGACTACGTTACTGTTTTTCTCTTCACAAGTGGAGTATAATTTGCTTCACGTGAGCTCCTGCTAGGGGCAATTGAATCATTCATCTGCTGATTCAGTCAGGGCATCTATCCGGCATCAAATTGGATTTGATTGGAAGGTCATTCTTTTTGTGACAATGGACATTTAAAATTACGGTCGAAAGCAATCATGATCATGACACGTTTTGCACCAGTTGCCTTTGTGCCATGTCAAATACACAGAGACAAACTTAAGAATCTCGCCTCTTACCATTTCTGCATCAGTTTTTATATCCGATAGTGGATGACAATGGGAGAAAGTGAGGACCGCAGATACTGGAGATCAGAGTCAAGAGTGTGATGCTGGGAAGACACAGCAAGTCAGGCAGCATCCAGAAGCAGGAGAATCGATGTTTCAGGCTTAAGCCCTTCATCAGGAAGGGCTGTGGATGACAATGCTTTGGAGCTGCTATATTCCACATCTAACTATAAGTATGCAATGATATGGTCTTTGGTTTTTGTTGGGAAGGGATGCTATCTCAGTGGATAAATGCTTGATTTCACTCTTGTGCTGGAGCATTAGCACATTGGATCTGCAACCTATATCTGGATAAGATTCCATAACACAGAGTTCCACACTGAGGCACAGCATCAGCTTCCTTGCGAAGTCTCCATATGAAATTGAGTCAGGGCACAACGTATTGCTTCATAGAGATCAATGTGAGAGATCAGGAGTACAGTTACTGACACTCTATTTTGTTCTAACCTGCCCCACAGATTATCGGCTCACGAATCTGTAGTGGAATGAATGCTTGCAGAATGGTGTGTGTAATTCTGGTCTCCTTCCTATTGGAAGGATGTTGTGAAATTTGAAAGGGTTCAGAACAGACTTACAAGGGTGTTGCCAGGATTAGAGCATTTGAGGTATAGGTTGAATAGGCTGGGGTTGTTTTCCCTGGAGCGTCGGAGATTGAGAGTTGACCTTATAGAGGTTTACAAAATTATGAGGGGCATGGATAGGGTAAACAGGCAAAGCCTTTTCCCTGGGGTTGGGGAGTCCAGAACTAGAGGGCATAGGTTTAGGGTGAGAGGGGAAAGATATAAAAGAGACCGAAGGGGCAACTTTTTCACACAGAGTGTGCTATGTGTATGGAATGAGCTGCCAGAGGAAGTCATGGAGACTGGTACAAATGCGTCAATTAAGAGTCATTTGGATGGGGATATGAATAGGAAAGGTTTGGAGGGATATGGGCCGGGTGCTGGCAGGTGAGACTAGATTGGGTTGGGATATCTGGTCAGCATGGACGAGTTGGACCGAAGGGTTTGTTTCCATGCTGTACATTTCTATGACTCTATGACTCCAGAACTAGAGGTCATATGTTTAGGGTGAGAGGGGAAACATATAAAAGGGACGTAAGGGGCAACGTTTTCACACAGAATTTGGTGTGTGTATGGAATGATTTGCCAGCGGACATGGTGGAGGTTGATTCAATTGCAGGACTTAAAAGACATCTGGAATGGTTATGAATAGGGAGAGTTTAGAGGGATATCGGCCAAGTGCTGGCAAAGTTCCCACTTTCATGCTATGACGGAGGCTAGAGAAGTTCAGGAACAGCAAGGCAAAAGGGAACATGAAGAATATAGGGAGGTCATCATTCCTCTCAGATGGAACCTGCAACCCCAAGTGGGACCTGTAAGTGGTACTAGATTAGGTTAGGATATCTAGTTGGCATGAACGAGTTGGACTGAAGTATCTGTTACCATGCTGTACTTTTCTGTTTGTATGATTCTTTGTGGCCTTGGTACAAATCTGGTGACAGCATCAAAGAAAACAATCAATGTCAGCATTGTTAGCAAGTCAAGCAAGGGTAGCAACCTCGAGTGTCCACTGCAAAATCCTTCCCACAGGGGGCAGGATTAGCAGCTTGAGAGGATGGGGTGTTTGAAAATTATTGAGTGCACATGCAGCATGCAAGAGTGAAACCTGCGGTCCATGTGCCCAGGGGAATTGTACGTGCAGTGGCAAAGTAAGAGTGTTTCCCAGCCCTGAGTGTGAGGGAGCAGAGAGAGAGAATGTTGGTACTTCCAATGCAGAGCATAGCAGACCTTCTTCCTGCACTGCTGGGCATTTCTTCAGACCTGGGCACCTCACAGACACAGGCTGCTGTCTGGTTCCAGGCTGCCTGGGTCTGGTGACATGCCCTCCTTTGCCAATCAGCAAGAAAAAGTACTGCCCTTCTTTCAACCACCCCTCCAGGAGAACCTCTAGCTCATAGTCAGTGAACCGAGGAGTTAACCTGCCTTTTTGGGCCATTTCTTCCAGATAACGATATAGAGAACTATTGTTTGAAGGGCCCTTTTGCCTGCTTACAAGAGTCCCCAAACTCCCAGCCCATCTTTGGCCAAAGAATTTAACTCTACCCAGAAGCTTCCTGGGTGACTTCAGTATTGCTCTCACGTTGACTATGGCAGACAGTTGTTACCTGAAGAGGTCGGTAAATAATAGAACAAAATTAGAGAATTGGACTGCTAGTGCTTTTAGAAGGGAATCAACATTGACTTTTTCACCCCGTATCCTGAAAGCAGCTGTTTCAGTGATTTACGAGCTGAGTGCCACTGTGACCAATCAGGCACCATGAATTGGTGTAGTTTATTCTAATGGGATTAGATTGAATGCTCTTGAACCTTGTGGATGTGATGTGCTCATAGTGAGAGCAAGATCATAACAATCCCACTGAGAATGTGTTTTGCAGGCACGTGCAACTTCAGTAACATGATTTTTTTTCTCTCTTATAGATTTCTTTCAGAAAATAAAGAAACCATTGATCCTTGTTTCTATATCCTCTCCAAAGAAGCCCTGTTAAAATTGGGAAGCATCAGAAAAACAAAATATTGTAGATTAGATTACCTACAGTATGGAAACAGGCCCTTCAGCCCAACAAGTCCACACTGACCCACCGAAGTGTAACCCACCCAGACCCATTCCCCTACTCTATATTTACCCCTGAATAATTCACCTAACACGATGGGCAATTTAGCATGGCCAATTCACTTGGCCTGCACATTTCTTTTGGATCGTGGGAAGAAACTGAAGCACCCGGAGGAAACCCACGCAGTCACAGGGAGAATGTGCAAACTCCACACAGACAGTTGCCCAAGGTGGGAATTGAACCTGGGTCCCTGGCGCTGTGAGGCAGCAATGCTAACCACGTGTCTCCCATATTGTGATTAGCTTGGTTGGGTAGATGAATAGTGTAGGATTCAAAAATGAAGCAAACATCATGGCCTTCAAATTCTGATCCAGCTAATGTAGACTTGAGGTCTAACTCCACACCCCATTCCCTAACAAAATCATGGTATAAGACGTGATTTGACAATATTCCATGAAAAATATAGGATGATTACACGGACAACACAAAGTTATTAATAACATGTCAACAAATTGCAACAATGAGACATGGGATCAACCCTGATAACTTTTCTCTCTGTAGTAATTGGAACCAGGTTGACTTTGTTGACTATGATGAGGTCCTTGATTGGGGCTATTCACCTGGGTCAATCAGGGCACCCTGGCTGACCAAATACAGAGGATAGGTGGGAGGGACGGGTGGTTTGCTGGGTTATATGCACTGTTTATTGGGCTGTCTGTGTATGATTGCATTCACTGTTTCCTTCTTGACAATGTGAAGTGGGATTCGAGGTTTGTCTTCGTTTCCCTGTGAACTGGTTATACTGTGGGGTTTGGGGTCTGGCTTTACTGCCCCTTTCCCCTGTTAGTTGTTGTTTCTTGTACATGGCTGTTCATGTTAACTGTTTGTTTGTAATTTGTACTGGTTAATAAAATTGAAAAATATGTATAAACAGGGGATTTAGAATCTCCTTAGTTCAGGGGACTGACTCTGAGCTGTCTGACCACAGCCAATGTAGGGTGACTTGGTGACTGGATACTGGTACCCAGACAGTCATGACACTCTCCTGAGAAGGCTAGCTGGAAGAATCATTTTAGTAAATGGACATTTTAAAATCTAAATATAACTCAAAGTCAGTGTTTGCATGGTAAAAATCTATAGATTAAACTGGTGTTTCCTTTATCTATATTGCAGTCACTACAGTGAGCAAAATTTATTTGTGTACAGCATTTTGTAATATTTTTAGCATGAAATCCTGGTTATAATCCAGTAGGCACTAAATTAAAACCGTTATGGATTTTCTTTTCCCCAATGCTGCTCTTGTATTTAGTTATGACCCTTTTGTTCTGCTGCACACACTTCTCAGAATACCTTTTAGCAATTCAGAACAAGAAGATGCACAGATCATTGCTTATTCTGAAATTGAGAAGCAAGCACCTTGATCTGATAACAGGGATTCTGTCTTGATCTCAAATACTGCAAAAAGAAATGGTATTTATAGAGCACTTTCCACATTCTCAGGGTGTCTGGTGTTGCAGCCAATGAGTTACTAAGTTTTAAGTGTAGTCATGGTTGATGTGCAGGCAGACGCTGCAACACACCCACATTCTCAGCAGCAATGGGATAAATAACCCAGATAAGTAGTTTAGATTTGGTATTTTGAAGGATAACTGTTTGCCATCACAGCAGGCATCATGGGAATTTTTGTTTACTTGCCCCTAAACAGAGTCATCAGATGGTGGTTTAGCTCTCATCCAAAAAAATAGAACCTCTGCCGATGTGATACTTTCTTAGTGTTCTGCGTCAGACAAGATCATCTGCTTAAGATTATCAGATCTTCTTGAAATACCACAGCCAACATGAGGAATGAACCTGCATCTTTATATTGTATACTTGCTTGCATGTACAACAGAAATCATTTTATATAACAATTATGCCTTCAGCAATGGGAAGATGACGGCTTTGTTCACAAAATCTCCCTCTTCTGTCTTCCTCTCACAGTCCTTGGCAATCAAAACACGATCCTCTCTGTACAGAGAGAGCTGAGCAGCTGAAGACAGAGTAAAATCCTTCTTGTGTGATAACAGAAATGATTCTGCCCATTACAGTGTGATAGCAATCTACATTTGCATGCTGATTTTGTTACCGAACACTGTAGAAGCAGTTTCACATACTGTGCCCCACACAGTGCCAGAGAGCCAGAGCTTTTAGAAGCCTGTTTATAATTATATGTTAGGAAATCTGGGAATCCGTGAGCAGGAGAGATGTGAGTCTGTGGATATCTCATTTGACAGCTTGTCAGAGGTTACACACCAGTGTCTCAAGTGCATTTTCTCATGAAATTTTCAAGAATATCCATCCATTCCTTGTAAAATCTTTAAAGGCATTCCACTAAACATTTCTAGGCAAATTTAATATTGCAGTCAAACTTATCAGCTTGTGAGATAACTAACAAAGCCTCTATATACTTTCGAGGGTACAAAAAATTCTTTTTTTAAAGAACTAATAAGTAAATTGGAGAGAATCATTAATTCCTGAAACTTGTCTTTGAATGTATAAATGTTGTCCTTTTGGCTTTTAAGTACTTTTCGCTAAATTTTCATTATTCATTAACCTTACCACATGCAAATGTGTAGGACCTAACTTGAATTGTCTTTTTTAGGCATACACTATAATCCTAGTTTTCCATTTAACATCAATATAATGTTACAATATTATTAGATACTGTGGTGACATATGTAATTGGAGTGTTGATTCATCTGAAGGTGATTTGGGACACTGTTTTATCTGTGCTTACATCTGGCATATCAACCACTGAGAGACAACTAATGGCTGAGTTAGTTGACAAAATGTCCAGGTGAGCTGTATAGTTTGACTGGTGCTAGTTTCCTTGTCCTGTTTGTGGCGAGTTTTCTGATCTCAGGTAGGATGATAATAGAGCTGCTATAAATGCTAAATAAAAACCGAAAGAACCACGGATGCTGTAAATCAGAAACAAAAACAGAACTGCTAGCAAAGCTCAGCAGGTCTTGCAGCATCTGTGGAAAGAAATCAGAGTTAATGTTTCAGATTGAGCGATCCTTCCTCAGAATTTCCATCATCCAGAGTGCCTGATTTTGATTTCTATAATCTAGCCTCCACTGAAAGGCATGCTTGTGACTATGGGTCAGGTTTCGACCTGGCCTTTATGCCTTCCTCGGTCAAGCTTCCTGCCAACCTTCACTAACCTGGGGCATGACCTTTTAATTATATATCCAAGTTGATGCCATTGCATTGAGAAGGTAACAAGTCAGTCAGCTATTTTCTGCACTTACATGGCCTCAGACCTCTGTATGTGGAACCTCTTCAGTTCCACAACCATTCAAAATACTTGCACTCTGCAAAAGTCTGGCTCCCTCAGCAACAGTAATATTAATTGTTCCACCATCGTTTAGTATGCTTCAACTGCCAAGGTCCTAAACTCTGGAATTTAATCCCTAAACTCTTCTTCCTTTTTACCTCTCTTTACTCCTACTGTAATGCATTCATTTCCTTTGGGCACCTGTCCTGACATCAGTTAATGAGGTTTGATGTCAAGTTTTGCTTTATAATCTTTCCGTGAAGTACCCTGAATTGATTTCTTATATTAATGATGCTACATAAACATAAGTTGTTGTTGCTCCAAGTATGGTCATTTCCACTCAGGACTGCTCATTTATTCACCAAAGTAATGGAAATTGCTTTCATCTTGCTAGCTATCCCTCACCTTCAGCAAACATTTCACTTAAGATTCAGACTGTGTTCTTTCATCTCCAGCTTAAAGCTTCAACTGGAGGCTTACAGGCAAATGAACACAGATCAAATCATTTTATCAACTGTGCACATACCCATAATATTAATAATAAATATACAATGCCAAAGACCTTTTCTTTTGCAAAAGAGAAATAAAACTATCTTCACAATTAGTTTGCATTATCCATTAACCTTGTTGTACGTGCCTGGATTTCATTCAACAGATCTGAACTACCGTGAGTTATCAATTTTGTTTTGTTCATTTATGAGTTGTGGGCTCTCTGGCTAGGCTACCTTTTAGTTCCCATCTCTAATTGGACTGGAGCTCAAGTTGCTGAGCTGCCTTCTTGAACTGCTAAAGTTCCTATGGAGTAGGGACCCACATGGGGCTGATGGAAAGGGAGTTACAGGAATTTATTCCAGCAACAACAAAGGATGGATGATATAGTTCCAAGTCAGGATGGTGTGTGGCTTGGAGTGGAAATTTCAGATGGTAATGTTTCCATGCATCTAGTGCCTTTGCCTTTCTAGATGGTAGAGGCCAGAGATTTGAAAGATCCCATCAGAGGAGCAGTGGTGAGTCATGGCAGTGTATCTTGTCGCTAGTACATACTGCTGCTAATGTGCATTGGTGGTGAAGGCATTTTTCATAGCTAATGCTATTACGGGACAAATCAGATCTCACTTAAATGTCATGAATATTGCTGGATCTTCAAGGCAAGTGGAAAGTATTACATCATATTCCTGATGTGACAGGCTTTGGGCAGTCAGGAGGTGAACTACTCCCTGCAGAATTTCTAACTTCTGATCTGCTTCTGCAGCCACTTTATTTATACAGTGGGTGCAGTTCTGCTCCTGATCCATGGTAACTCCTAAGATGTTGGTAATGGAGAATTCAGCAACGGTAATGCCATTTAGTGTCAATTGGCGATGGTTAGATTCTCTCTTGTTGTGGGTTGTCATTGCCAGGCAGTTGTGTGGCATAACTGTCACTTGCCACCAAGTCTAGATGTTGCCCAGGTCTTGGTGTGCATGGGCACAGACTGCTTCAGATTCTAGGGTGTCACAAATGATCCCAAATATGAGCAAACATTAGCAAACATTCTCATTTCTTATTTTCTGGATGGAAATTTGTTGATGATGGAGTTGATGGTGGTTGAGCCTGGGACATCACCATGATGAACTCCTGAAGTGATGTTCTGGGACGTGATGATAGACTTCCAATCACCACAACCATTTTCCTTTGTCCCAGGTATGACTGCAGCCATTGAAGAGCTTCCCCCCCCCCCGCCCCCACCACCACCACCACCACCCCCTCACTCCTGCTGACTCCAGTTTTGCTCAACCTCTTCAATTCCAAAATCAGTCAAATATCTTACCATGGATTGTGACTATGTCTCCATCCATAGCTGCATGCTCTGTGTTGTGGCTGTTTGCACAGAAGGTAATGAATTACAATTAACCAAGTATCTCTTTTGCACTTCAAAAGAACTGTACTGCTCAGTAATACAACTGATATACTGGATTGTTTTGTGTTTACTTGCTGAACATTTGCTGGTAGTTTGTGGTTTGTTCAGAGCAGAGCTCAATAGTGTTTAGCTATGCCTGCTAAGGTCATTGTTCTGGTACTTAACTCTGGCTGTTCTTTCATTTCTACTCCCATAAGTCAAAGGAAAGCCATTTACTGCCAGGTTTAACCGGACCATATGCAGGCTGTTATTACTATTAAAATAGTAGCATGCATTGATCCACCCATTTATTGATATCCCAGAATCTCTACAGTACAGAAAGAGGCCATTCAGTCTATCAAGTCTGCATGGACCCTGCAAAGATCATCCCATCCAGACCCAATCTATCTCTGTAACCCTGCATTTAGGATGGCTGACCCACCTAATCCCTGAACACTATCAGCACATTAGCATGGCCAATCCGCCTAACTTTGGACTGTGTGAGGCAACTGGGGCACCCTGAGGAAACTCACACAGATATGGGGAGAACATGCAAACTCCACACAGACAGTTGCCTGAGGCCGGAATCGAACCCAGGTCCCTATGAAGACATCAGTAACCACTGAGCTACCACGCCAATCCATTAAAAACTGTGCACCATTTTAAAATCAACTTGGAATGCAAAGATAACCCCTTGTTTGTTTCCTCCGCAGCAAACTGCTTTAACTCCTTCTTGCTATATTTCCCACTGTGACCTATCATGCCTTGAAATTGTGGATTTCTTTGAAATTGGAATGAAGGTGATCAGATGATCCTTATTCTTTTCTAAGCTAACCAGGCTAAGCTTTCAGTGAAGATCTCCCTGCTCTATAACTCTGAATTCTAGCTCTAGCTTCCCATAAATCCCTAATATCCCAACATGCTACCAGCTTGCTTTTTGACCCACCTTTTGTTTCCTGACCTTATTCCTAATAGTCATTCATCCAATACCTGCTCCTGATCTCCATAGTAACTGAAGCTACTAATGATTCTCTGTCCTCCGATACTGCTCCCTTCTTATTTGGCTTTACCTTTCCCCTCCGTAACAAAACACCATGATCTCTCTGTCCTTGCAAGCAAACAGGCCCTTTTAATCTGTCTCCAATCCTCTGCAAAATGCTTGAATTTGTCATTGCCTTCCAAATGTCTGCCTGTCTTTACTGGAATTTCATGTTTGAATCCTCCTAATCATACTTCAGCCCTATCGCTGAAAATGGCTCATATCAAAGTCACAAAATAAATCCTAGGCAAGTATGACAAAGAAAAACTATTGCTCCTTATTCTTCTCAGTCTGTCTGCAGCCTTTAAAATGGTTAACCAGACCATCATCCTCCCATTAACACCCAGCTGGTTGGCATTATTCTGGTCTGCTTCCATTCTTATCTATCCGGTTGTAGCCAGTGTGACTGTCTTCACACTAATGTATTTTTTTATTTCTAATATCTACCATTCTACCCACTCTAAACCTGAGCTCATCTAAAGCTGCTGCTTATGCCCTGACTTATACCAAGCCCTATTCACCCACTGCCTCCTTGCTTTCTGTTGGCTCCTGGGTTAGCAGTTCCTCAATTTTAAAATTCTCCTCCACGTTTCCAGTCGCTCTAGGTCCTCACTCCTCTTTATCTCTGTAATGTCCTGCCAACAGACAGCACTTAAAGATACCTTTACTCCTCCAGTTCTGCCTCTTCAATATCCCTGGTTTTAATTGCTTCACTGTTGGCAGCTATGCCTTTAGTTACTATGTTCTGGAGTTCACTTTCCCTTCATTTTCCTCAATTTCTCTCTCGTCCTTTTAATGATGTTCCTTGGGACTTGCTTCTTCAACTGAGTTCATAGTACTAATGTCATACCTGGCTGGCTATTAAACACTGCTTGATAAGGCTCCCATGGTGCGTCATGGGATATTCTATGATTTTAAAGGTGCCATTTAAATGGAACTTCTTGTTTTTGTCAAGTATTGTAAACATAATTTGAGACCAATGGTTAAACAAAAGTTCTCTTTCCTTTATATATCTGTGCAGATTTATGAGTAAGCCTATTTATATATCATCGTACATACACCTAAATTTCAGGAAGAAATAGTATCATAACAGCATCAATCTGTCAGATATATATATATATATATATATATGTATATATATTTATAAATGGGATTTCTAAGTCAGTGTAGGGAATAATTTTTAAAATTCAATAGTTGGTAATCCAACTAATCTTCACAGATAATACTGTTACTGTGCAGGAAATAGAAACCAAAGAAATTTAATTGATGGTTACTATAGAAATGAAATAATTACAATAATTTTACTTTGTATAATTATAGGAGGTTCAATTAAGTCAACTCCAGTTTGGCTATACTTCAATCTCTTTTTATGAGTATCGTTCACTACTTTTGCTTATTAACATGAAAAAGCCAGATTCAATATTTTAATGCTTTAAAAAAGGCCAGTTAACATCTATAAATTTGTAATGATGGAGGCATTGTTTCTCGAGCAGCTGCTTTAAGTTAATTGCATAAATCAAATTCGCCTTTTATTGTAGGTGATTCATGGAAACATGGAATCTATGAGCAGGATGAGGCCATTTGGTCTGCCAAGCCTGCTCCATCATTCCACATGATCATGGCTGATCCTCTGTCTCAATGCCACATGCCCACCATCTTCCCATACCCCTAGATGCCTTTAAAATCTAAAAGGCTATTTATCTCTTTCTAGAATACATTCAGTGACTTGGTCTCTAAAACCTTCCACAGGAACACTGCCCTATGAATGAAGAAATTTTCATCATCTCCGTCTAAATGGTCTGTACTGTATCCTGACACTATTACATGATTTATTTACAGTGCTTCAAAATCCCCATTTCAGGTAGAGTTAGCTAATTCCTGCTTTCTTTTGATATGTTTGGGTTTATTTGGGTTGGTGATGTCATTTATACTAGATTAGATTAGATTACTTACAGCGTAGAAACAGGCCCTTCGGCCCAACAAGTCCACACCGACCCGTCGAAGCGCAACCCACCCATACCCCTATATTTACCTCTTACTAACACTACGGGCAATTTAGCATTACAGCCAATTCACCTGACCCGCACATCTTTGGACTGTGGGAGGAAACCGGAGTACCTGGAGGAAACCCACGCAGACACGGGGAGAACGTGCAAACTCCACACAGTCAGTCGCCTGAGTCGGGAATTGAACCCGGGTCTCAGGCGCTGTGAGACAGCAGTGCTAACCACTGTGCCACCGTGCCGCACATTTCCTGTGGTGAGAGCTCTTTCTCCATCTCTGTTTACTTTTCTCTCAGTTCACACTCAGGCCAAATCCATCCACTAGCATGAGCATCAATAGTAAATAGACTCACATAATCAGACATAGTGCAAATGAAAATCAACATAATCAATCGCTAAGCAGCAACTTCGTAAACCAAAACACAGCAGGTATTTCAGTATATAAGAGGAAAGGTAACTAATTTAGATGTAGAAAGATTGGGCGGGATTTCCCAATCTCTCACAGATCACCATTCTCGTCCTTCTTTCATGAAAGAGGGGAACTCTGCAATTCTGACAGGAGATTCCAATCAGGGCTCCCTCAGAAATATGAAGCCGTTATTCCATTCTGACAGTCCTTTCAGAGCCAAGAGTGTAGTGCTGGAAAAGCACAGCAGGTCAGGCAGCATCCAAGGAGCAGGGGAATCGATGTTTTGGGATTCCTGATGAAGGGTTTATGCCCGAAACGTTGATTATCCTGCTCCTCAGTTGCTTCCTGACCTGCTGTGCTTTTCCAGCACCACACTTTTGACTCTGATCTCCAGCATCTGCAGTCCTCACTTTCTCCTAGTTCTTTCAAAGCACAGAACTGCCAGAGGAAGACAAACCTCTTTTTCAAAGCCATTCTGCTGCCTTATTCTGAAATTTAAACGTCCTCACTTCTACTTTGACAAATAAGAAAATATGCTGTTAGGGTGCTGCGGGGGTAGGGTGCCTGATGGATTGGATAGATGGATAGAAAGTAGTGAGCCTTGGTGTCAAGTAAGTAGGATTCCAGCTGGGTAGGATGGTAGCTGGGAGGATGTATGTTGCCAGGGCTCTAGGAGTAGGGGCACAGTGCCAGGTTAGTAGGGTGCCTGTTTGAAAAGATACCCGTCAGGAAGGATGCCAGAAGTGTAAGGGGTAGGATGCCAGTATTTAGGGTGCAAGATGAGTAGGGTGCCAGGTTAGTGTGACTCCTGTTGCGTAGGTGGTAGGGTGCCAGGAGAATAGGATGCCAAATGGGAAGGGGGTAAGCTACCAAGTGGGTAAGGTGCGAGAGTGCAAACTGCCACGTGACACAATGTTTAGGGTGGGGGTCTGGGTGGGTGGATGAGAGAAATCAGGTCTGACCAGGGGCATGGATGTTTTGGGTGTAGGTCTGGGAATTGGACCTGTTAAGTCCGTCTCTGGGGAGGGAAGGAAAAATGACCTTGAGTCATGTCTGGTGGGTGCGGGAACTACTGGGTTAGGTCAGTGGCCCAGCAGCAGGGGACTGATTCAGGTCAGGTCTTGTGTGGGCTAGTGGTGTAGGGTCAGATCCAGCTAGGTGGAGTTGGTTCATGGAGGGGGGGGAGGGTTTTGGGTCTGGGTTTAGGCATTGTAAGTAATTTGATGGACATGTAGTTGAGGTGGAGGGCAAGTGTGAACCAAACATGGGGTCAGTTTATTAATTAGAGTTTGCATTTAAAAGTCTAACTTTTACTGAGAAAAATATTCTATGTAATTTCATTGCACTGCTGCAGAATCTCCAGATTAAATAGAGACTTTCAGAGTGTTCCAGATGTCAAGGAATTTTCCAGTGGAAAGTTCAATTTTCGTTCCAAATATCCTTTGGAGTTTTAGATGTAGGTTTGTAAATGAGCTGTAAGGTTCATTTCCAGATACTTTGTTACCCTACTGGGTAACATCTTCAGTGGCCCTCAGGTAAAGCATTGCTGAAAATTCCTGCTTTCTATGTTTGGGTTTCTTTGGATTGGTGATGTCATTTCCTGTGGTGAAGTCACTTCCGGTTCATTTTCTCAGGGGTTGGTAGATGGGGTCTAATTCGATAGAGTTCTGGTAGGAATGCCATGCTTCTAGGAATTCTTGTGCATGTCTTTGTTTGGCTTGTCCTTTGGAATGTGCTACGATGTGGATCTCATGGAGTTCCCATGCACAACACTATTGACAATGGCATAATGACTGTCAGGCCAATGGAAAATTTGGGTCATCACTAACACCAGAGAATTGGATGTTAGCTTCATGAAGTGCTTTTTCAAGTCATTCAGTTATTTGATCCAGTTCGTCTCTCATTATTTCTAAGTGATGTGCTATTAAGAGATACCCACATGTTATTGAAATTTTTGTTGGCAATAAAATAGTCTTGAAAGGATATCCTATTACGTTTACAGATAAAACACCAATGCTTATGTACTCAATGCAGTCATTAGCAAAACCACTTAGATCTGTAATGTTATTCTTTTGCATTCAAAACAATGCTGCACTTCACTGGATTCTTTCCTGATATGTTATAATAATTCTGTGCTGTAAATTTTGTATCTTGTGCAATATATTGTTTTCAGAATTACAGGAAGAGCTATCAACCATATGTTTGCTGGAATGGCTGGAGGTTATAGCTTTAACTTGCAATCCAGAACCTTCAGTGCAACATGTATGCTGACATTCCAGTGCTACATTAGAGATAATGCAATAAACTAAAATATTGACTGACTCATCAGAAGAGCGCGCACAAAAAAAACACATCATTATCGCATGGAAAATCAGTGGAGTTTTTTTTAAAAATCTGGTCAATATTTATTCCTCAATCAAAATGAGTAAAAGAACATAGATTACCTGGACATTATCACATTGCTGTCTTCAGGATCTTTTTTGAAAAAAATTGTCTGCAATATTTCATGGGTATTATTACTTGAAAGGTCAAGCCCCTTTAAGAAACTCAGCATACAGATATGCAAAGTACCTCAATCTCTTTCCATGACCATAGGCTTAAATCACTTTGTATGGCACTACTCAAGACAAAAGGTGGCTTCTACAGATTACTCAGTATTGTCTGTCACAGTCAAGATTAGAGTGGTGCTGGAAAAGCACTGCAGGAAAGGCAGCATCCGAGGGGCAGGAAAATCGACGTTTTGGGCAAAAGTCCTTCATCAGGAATGACCTTCATTCCTGACGAAGGGCTTTTGCCTGAAACATTGATTTCCCTGCTCCTCGGATGCTGCTTGACCTGCTGTGCTTTTCCAGCATCATTCTAATCTTGATTCTAATCTCCAGCATCTGCAATACCCACTTCTACCTGTCTGTAAGATCTTAGTCGTACCTCAACATAACAGAGAAATTCAAGTAAACAAAATCCACATAGCTCATTAGGTTTGCATATAGATAGCACAAGAATATTACAACACTTTCTGTGTTATAAAAGTGACCACACTTCAAAGAAATTTAATTGGCTGTAAAACAGTTTAGGATGCCCTGAGACTGTGAAAGGTGCTTTAAAAATGCAGAGAGAAACTGCTTTCTCTCTAAAGCTGCCCTCACCTCCCTTGAGTGCAGGATTTCTGGGAAACCTGGTTAGTCAAGAATTAAAGTCATATGAGCAAATTCAGAGGCCATGTCAGCCTCAGTAAAATATTTAAATTGCCAGCCCACCATCTCAGAATGGTTTGGTTGCCATTCCCGACCTCAATAAAATCAAAAGATAGGAAGGTTCGAATGAGATTGAGATTTTCAGAGCTGTATATCTCACCTGATCCATGTTTATCTGTTTCTGGGGATGGTTAAGAGCAGGATTAAGTCCTTTAGTGCTTTGAGTTTGTTTCACCATGGTGAGATTATGGTTGACCGACAGATCAGAGCAGGACTTATACACTTAATAGTAAGGTATTGGGAGTGTTGGGGAATGTTGCCAAACAAAGAGAAATTGGATTGCAGGTTCATAGTTCCTTGTAAGTGGAGTCACAGGAGTGGAGCAGTTCCTTGAAAGTGAAGGCGCATGTAGACAGGATAGTGAAGAAGACATTTGGAATGATTGCCTTTATTGGTCAGCGTATTGAGTTATGGGAGTTGGGAGGTCCATTTGTGCTGTACAGGGCATTGGTTAGGCCACTTTTGGAATACTGTGTTCAATTCTGGTCTCCTTGCTGTACGAAAGATGCTTAACTTGAAAGGGTTCAGAAAGGATTTACAAGGATGTTGCCAGGGCTGGAGGATTTGAACTATAGGGAGAGGCTGAACAGGCTGGGGCTATCCTCCTTCGAGCATTGGAGGCTGAGGGGTGACCTTATTGCACTTTATAAAATCATGAAGACATGGATAGGTTGAATATACAAGGTCTTTTCCCCAAAAGTCCAAAACTAGAGGGCATAGTTTAAGATGAGAGATTTAAAGATTTAAAAGAGACCTAAAGGGCAACCTTTTCGTGCAGAGGGTGGTGCATGTATTGAATGAACTGCCAGAGGAAGTGGTGGAGGCTGGTACCATTACAACATTTGGAAGGCAGGTGGATGGGTATATGAATAGGAAGGATTTAGAGGGATATGGGCCTAGTATTGGCAAATGGGGCTAGATTAGGTTAGGATATCTGGTCGGCGTAGGCAAGTTGAACCAAAGGGTCTATTTCTATGTTATATATCTCCATGACTCGATAAATACCTAACAATGGCCTATTTCTCTTTCTACCTTTGCTTAACCAAAATCTATCAGATTTAAACTTAAAAGTAACCAAGGATTCACTTGTGGAAAAGAGTTCCCTGAATTTAACCATCCTTTGGGTGAAATGTTTCCTAACTTGACTCCTGATGAGTAAAACTTCTCCCAAGGAGTTGTAGACTCCTAGCCAGCACAAGTGAGTGGTACTGAAAAGCTAAGTTCCCCTTAATACCTTGAAACTTCATACCAATTTCACTCCATTTCTTCTAACTTCCAGGAAATACTACCCTACTTTTTTGTAATTTAACTCCAAGTCCAGATATTAAATCTATGTTGCAATGACTCATAAGGCTAACACATTCTTTCTGTGGTATGATGTCCAGAAATGAACACAGTACTCAAGATGTCTTCTAAGTAAGGTTGTATATAACTGTAGCATAACTTCTACCTCATTGTAATCTAATCCTCTGGATACATGACAATTATTTTATTCACCTTTTTGATTTATTTTCTGTACCTGTTCACATCATTTTAATTCATACAGCAAGTCTCTTTGAATCTTCAATGCTGTTAGATTTTAACCATTTAAAAGAGCACTCTGATCTATCCTTTTTAGATCCAAAGTTGTTGACCTTACACTCCTCTATAATTAAATCTATTTGCAGAGTTTACCCATTCACTTCACTTAAACCGTTGCCATGACCCCATGAAGCATTATCCACAGACCATCTGTGAAACTGTGAATTTGTATAACACATTTTTAGCCCCTTGTTTTAGATTCTTGAGTAATTCAAATATGAAAATAACCAGCTGAAAAGCTTTAATTTTAAGTAAGATTGGAGATAACATTATTACATAACTGTTGCTAGAAGGTATAACATAAGATGAGTAATATAATTCAATTTTATGAAAGGAGAGGGTATGAGAGCATTTAAAGCTTAAATAAGGACAACTGAGGGCAGGAGAGTAGAGCGGGTTAAAGTAGTGAATTGTACCTCCTTTATTGAAAAAGGGGGAGGCAGAAAAGGGGGAAGGTTACTTAGCTTAACACCTTCATAGAGAGAACGTTAGAAGCTATTATTAAAGAGGTTATAAAAGAATGCTTGATATGTTCATGGTAATCAGGCAGAGTCAACATGGTTTTGCACGGGAAAAATCATGCTTAACTAATCTACTGAAGTTCTTTGAGACAGACATGTACTGTAGATAAAGGGGAACTGGCGGATTTATAATATTTAGAATTCCAAGATACATTTGATAAAGCCCCACATCAAAGTTTATTGCAGCTCATAGTACAGCACCCTGGTATGGATAGAAGATTGGGTGGCTAACAGGAAGAAGAGAGTAGGATTGAATGGGTCTTTTTCAGGTAGGTAAAAACATGATGAGTGATGTGCCACAGGGACCAGTGTTGGTCCAATTTATATAAATGATTTAAGTGAAGGCAGGGAAGTATGCTTGTCAAATTTGCTGACAATATAAAGTAGGAAAGTTAAGTTGCAAAGAGCATACAAGGAGACTACATGACTAGACTTAAGTGAGTGGGCAAAGATGTAGCAAGTGGAGTATGAAATAGCTCCACAGAGAGTGCTATCCCATCACCAAGTCACCCTTTATTTATATGTGGAGAGTCCTTGACACTGATCCAGCTCCCTCAGAGTGAACAGAACCTTTGATACTCCTGTTTATACCTCTCAGTCATGGCTCCCTGATTGGAGCAGGTTAACATCCCCAATCATGGAACTCATATTCTATGAGGTATACCTGGTTGCTCTCATTCAAATCAGTACAGACCATAATGTGAGGAAACATGCAACTAACTATTTCAGAAGGAAGACAAATGCCTGAAGTAAGTGGAGTGTTTTATGAGGAAAATTTAAACAATTTAGCTAAAGTTTAGAATTATAAGAAGTAACTTGATTGAAGCATATAAAAACCTGAAGGGATTTGACAGAGTAGATGTACAAGGATGTTTCTTATTATAGGGGAATCTAGAATTAGAGGGTCACTGCTTAAAATCAGGTTTTGCTCATTTAAAATAGAGTGTGTGATTTTCTTTCGCTCAGAGGTCCGTTAGTCTTTGGGTCTCTTTCCTTGGAAAGGCAGTGGAAGCAGAGTTCTTTAATATTTCAAAGGCAGAGGTAGATAAATTCTTGTTAAACAAGAGGTTTAAAGGTTATCAGGCCTGTGCAGAAATACTGATTTGAGATTACAATACTGAAAGGGCTTAATGGCCTACTCATGCTACTGGTTTGAATGTATCCACACAAAATGATAATCATTAGGGGGACAAAAAAGAGATTTAAAGTAGGTACAGACAAAATCTACTTATAATCATGAAACTATGACATTGTTGAGTTCTGAGTAAAAGTCAGACTGGACTTGAAACGTTAATTTTATTTTTCTCTCCACAGATACTGTCCACCTGCTATATTCTCTGCATCCGTTTCAGATTTCACATTACTTCTTTGTTATTATTTTGTTACTTCATTGAAGATTGCCCTTTGAAAGTGTAGGGATTGAAAAATTGAAGTCAGAATTTAGCAGATGTGATAATTTCTAGAGTCGGAGATTGCTTCCACAGGTGGAGACAGTCTTTGAAAGAAAGAGAGAGAGAGAGAGGTATCTTCTTCCTCAGTAGTGTTGTTGTTATTGTGCTTGCAGATTTGTAGACTATTTCAGCTGAACTGTGGCTAATTTCTACTATTTCCTGTGATTCCTCTGGGTGAGAATGTTCCCTCAGAGTCCTTCCTTGGAACATCTGACAAAATGATGCTTTGTAATCTCTCCTGTATGTATATCAAAACCTAAGATGGCAGCTGTTGGCAAAATTGTTGCTTTATGCTTCCACATTCAGCATTTGGTGAACCACCACCAAGAGACTTTGGTTACTTCTTGTGGAAATGCGCATTTGATTTGAAAGGTCTTCAAGCATGTAATTATGCCCATTTGTAATCCACTTGGACCTTTAAGGAGATTGACAACATTGTAATTATAAAGGTTCAGGTGATTTCCGGCAGCCATTTCTCAAGATTACGTGAGTCGGTTAAATACAGATAAGCTTTCTACAGAGTGTATAATATCATGACTGCCACGTTCATGACACGATTAACATCTCTTTGTATTTTCAGCCGCATTACTTACAGTGTAAACTATCTTTGTGCCATCTGCAAACATGGATATGTGCTTTTCCAAACAATTACAGCAAACCTTGTTTTAACTGGCATTCTTGATAAAAATTATATACTTCAAAAAGTACAATCTACCACGATGTCTGAGTATTTATGCTGTAAATAAAGTATAACAGTGTTGTGTATACCTCCAATTACACTTCTATTACTTACTGTGTGTTTTTACACAGATTTTTTGAGGGATGTTGGTGGCTCAAAGGGTTTACTGTGGTTATGCGTACCTCTTGATTATTCAGAATACTTGATCAATTGGGACACTTCAGTTCCTATAGGTGTCAGTTAATAAAATGTTTGCTGTACCGTTATTAATAAAACACAGATAGTAGTAGAGGTCACAACACGGGTTCTTATGGGATGCAGCTAGTCACATCGCTTGCCCATTATCTTGACTCTATGTCTCCAACTGCTCAGTTAATTTCCTCACCATGTCAATAGTTTAACTTCAATTCCATGAATTCAGCTTCAGATAACAGTAAGTTTATGAAGAATTTTATTGGATGTCTTCAATATAACATCTGTGGACACTCTCTTCTCCATAGCTTTTCTCACCTCTTCAAATGTTGCTGTTAAATGCAACAAATACAGATATAAATGTTCCAACCTCTAAATGAATATGTGGCATCTCCTGAGTTTCAGAGTTAACTGAAGCAAACCTTTTAGATTTGCATTGGAAATTCAGTATTTGTTTAGCAGTTTTCGCAATGATTAGATTAGATTAGTTACAGTGTGGAAACAGGCCCTTCGGCCCAACAAGTCCACACCAACTCACCGAAGCGCAACCCACTCCCCCTATATTTACCCCTTCACCTAACACTATGGGCAATTTCCCATGGCCAATTCACCTAACCTGCACATTTTTGGACTTGTGGGAGGAAACTGGAGCACCCAGAGGAAACCCACGCAGACACAGTCAGTCGCCTGAGGCGGGAATTGAACCTGGGTCTCTGGCACTGTGAGGCAGCAGTGCTAACCACCATGCCACCCATGGTGAATATGAAGTCAATTGACATTTTGACAGGAATAATAAATGCAAGAGTAATTTGCTGGTTCTATCCAGTGTTAAATATTTTCAGAATTCAAGTACAATCTGTACTGCAAAGGCTGACTATTGCTGTTCCAGCATTTCTAGGGCTATAGGGGCCTAATAACAGGAATACTGTGAGTTGAATTGTCCAATTTGTATTAGAAAGTTAAAAGCATCAGTGCTCATACGTAACACCGCTGAATTAAATATCTCATTGATCTTTGGACTGTATATTTGCCTTTGTTATGTGATTTTTTGTGAATATGGAGCAGAGTTAAAGGCACTGGTCTGACATATTGTGGAGTTCAAATATTATGACTGCATAGTCGGTCATATTTTGGCATTTAACAATTCCTAAACTCGCTCCTATTAGGAAATACACGGTTGCACTATCAGAATCTTAAACTAAACAAAAAGCTAAAGGAGGAATTTTATTGAGGCCTGAACAATGTGAGTCAAAGGTGAGAAATCTTGGAAAATTATACAATCTCCAGCAAGGTCTTTCTCAACG
The DNA here is from genome assembly GCF_020745735.1 of Hemiscyllium ocellatum. Classification (NCBI taxonomy): domain Eukaryota; kingdom Metazoa; phylum Chordata; class Chondrichthyes; order Orectolobiformes; family Hemiscylliidae; genus Hemiscyllium; species Hemiscyllium ocellatum. The sequence continues at coordinate 38,869,680 of NC_083408.1, forward strand.
TTGTCTACAACTAGTCACATTTTCCAATAGAGTTGTGGGTGTCAAGACCAGTTTCCTGCTAAGCAGTTGCTAACATGCCTTTTACCAGGTATTATTGCTTATTGTCAACCTCATTAACTGCAGATATCACCTTGAAATGCAGCGCCCATGCTACCATTCACTGTGAAGAAATCAGACGCTAAGAATTCCTGTACTGAAATTCTGAGTGGGTAACTGACTGCTTCCTTGTCACTTATACCTCTGGATGTCCAGTTTGGATGCTTGGCACCAGAATGATCATTGAACATTCCATGGACAGTGGCCACATCTGTGGACTTGGCATCAGACACTTTCCAGCCTATCCACATCATTATGGCATGACCCTGATCCTCTTGAATCACACTGCTGCACCTTGAGGTGAACTGACAACTATCATTGCACTTTAGATTAGATTAGACTTAGATTAGATTAAATTAGATTTACAGTGTGGAAATAGGCCCTTCGGCCGACAAGTCCACACTGACCTGCCGAAGCGAAACCCACCCATACCCCTACATTTACCTCTTACCTAACACTACGGGCAATTTAGCATGGCCAATTCACCTGACCCGCACATCTTTGGACTGTGGGAGGAAACCGGAGCACCCGGAGGAAACCCACGCTGACATGGGGAGAACGTGCAAACTCCACACAGTCAGTCGCCTGAGTCGGGAATTGAACCCGGGTCTCAGGCGCTGTGAGGCAGCAGTGCTAACCACTGTGCCACCGTGCCACCCACTTCTGCTGCAAAAACACTTTGCATACAGAAACTGACTCCCAGCCCACGGATTGGACCAGGCTGCATCTTGCTTGCTCCCTTACCATTTGTTCCCCTTGAACTCAACCTGGATGTCCGTAACATTCCTACCTTGCCTTTTGTGTTTTGCGCTTTCAGCCAGAGTGACCAGGATAAGAATGCTTTTGTCTTGCCTTACCATTGAGCTCAAAGACAAGAATCTTGTCCTCAGTCAAGTTATGGGGTCCCAGCATATAAAGTTAATGACAACCTCTGATGCCAGACCAGGAGTTTGGGCATGATCACTCAGCCATTTCAAGAAATGAAGGTCAGGATTCTTTCCTTATAAGGGGTGAGGAGCAAAATACCAGGTGCCACACTACCCATTTTGGCTACTTCTAATTTATTGAGGAGTACATCAGTTCAAGAAAGCAGGGATTTCAGAATAAATTCTAGACACAACATTTTTCTAGGCTGCTAACATACAGAGTGCCTGGTTACTTGACGTCCAGGAACAGGCTCATCTGTATGTAAGGTTTTCTAAAAGGGCATCATTTTGAAAGTGATAGTAAACAATATCTGCACCCATTGAGTTGGTGAGGAGCAAGTTCCAGGATTTTGATTCAGCTATGTTGAAAGAATAGGAGGATAACTCCAGACCAGAATGGGCAAGGATGTGGAGTTGGTGGTGTTCCCATGCATCTACTGTCCATGTCCTTCTAAATGGTAGAGATCACATGCTTGGATGGTGCTGTTAAAGTAGCCTTGGTGGATTTCTGACTTGCATTTTATAATGATATGCACACTGCTGCCACTGTGTATCAGTGGTGAAGGGAATGATTGCTGAAGGTGGTGGATGGGATGTCCTGGATGGTGCTGAGCTTTCTGTGTGCTGCTGGAGTCTCATTCATCCAGGCAGTGTGATGTGCTGCAGAATTCTCAGACTTAACCTCTGGTGAAAAGTAATAGGGCATATACATTCTTCACCATGCTCTATAGATTACATCCGCAAAACCTCATTTTTGTTGAAAGGCCTAAACTTGACTTTAATGCTCAAACCTTTAGCATGGTGGGATAAGCCTCTTGACTCTTCTCTATACTGCCAACAGCTCATGTGAGCTGGACACAGCTCTTCAGCTATAGTCTGACTAGTGAACCATGTACCTGACTGGGCATATTATGACCACAAGTTCCTTTAATATTACTTTGGCCTTGCACAGCACTTTGATATTTGATTATTTATGTTGTTTGCTTTCCTACAAATTTAAAGCCTTTTCAGGTTTACGTAGAACTGGTAAGTTTTGTATATACAAATGTCCTTGTTCTTTTTCAGATTTGTCCTGAAATTATTCATGAGCAGTAATCTAACTTCTAACCCCCCTGAAATTTCCTTTTACAAACGCTCTCGTATCTTCACCCCGTCAAAGTTGGGCGGACACTGCACAATCTAAATTCTCACCTTTGCTGAGTCCTATCCTTATAACCTTTTTTCCTCGGGCAATTCCAGGCAGCCTTGGTAAACAACTCCTTCCTGATAACATCCAGTTCATGTGAACATTATAATGATGAGCATCTATGGAAGGGACCATGTTTCCAAATTGAGGTTGTTCCCTTCTCGACATTGATGAAATCCCACAGATTTGTTTCTCTATTAATTACATGAGAAAACTCCACAAGAAGCAGCAACCTTATTTGGGCAGTATATAACTCAAAAATTGAGTACGATGCTTGAATTGCTTAATGTTTCACGACACTGTCACACCAATGTTGTTGAAGTTCAGATTCTCTTCACAGGATTGAAACTAGGAGGCATAGCCTTGAAATAAGGAGGAGCAGATTTAGGATTGGGTTAAGGAGGAACTTCTTCACCCAAAGGGTTGTGAATCTGCGGAATTCCCTGTTCACTGTAACAGTTGAGGCTAGCTCATTTGATGTTTTTGAGGCAAAAATAGATTTTTGAACAGTAAAGGAATTAAGGGTCATGGTGAGCAGGTGGGTAAGTGGAGCTGAGTCCATGAAAAGATCTTAATGAATGGTGGAGCAGACTCAAGGGGCCAGTTCTTACATTCTTTAAGAAACGTGAATACTACAAGACACTCTGCCATTTCCCAAACTTGCAGTTTTCATTAATAATCCACTACCGTACAAACCGAAATCTTTATACATATTTCACAGCTCGTGGTGTTCTGGTAAGAAAAGGAACCTGGAGCAGTGACAACTCTTGCACTGAATTTAATTGCACAGTGGATGACATAAGGTGTTAAAAGCCTTAAAGCTGCTGACTGCTATTGCTTCGCTTTATTACGTTTTTAGCTCAATTTCAGAATCGGATCTGTTGGCTATTTGCCCAAAAGTCACAGGGCAAAGCAAGTAAAAGGCTTGGCACCAAAGTAACTTTATGACGCTTAGGACCAAGTAAGTGAAGTGGTCATTACTCAATGAATGCAATGTACATTATAGGCATCACTCCTTAGCTTTTAAATGTAACAGTATCATTACATCTCTCATTACTGTGTAAAGTTGAATGAGTCAGTTGCACCTTCTCAACAGCACTATTACTGTAATTTCAATTCAGGCAAGGTAATGGCTCTATTTTAACTTCTCTCCTCATATTTGAGTGTGAAGGTGCTACAAACCGTGTCATAACATGATTAAACTGATTGGTTTGAGCAAGTGATTGTTGAATCTGGGATGACAATATGTGCATTATATCTATGAGTTATTTGACCCTGTTATTCAGTCAAATCACTGTTGATCTGTACCTAAACTCCTTTTACCAGCTTTAGTTCTGTGACCTTTAATATTCTTGTCGAACAACCATCAATCAATCTTTTTAATTTTTCAAATGACCTCAACCTCAACACTTTGTACGTCATCAAGTTTTAACCCTTTTAAGTGAAGTGAAATTCTATCTGTATTGCAACCCCACTGAAGCCAATAACATCCAGCCCCTTATATACTGTCTACCTTCAGAGAAAGGTCAGCATTCCACTGGGCTTTCAAGTTTTGTTTGTGGGCCTTTTCACCAGCTTTTAGTGACTTTGGATCTTAGTTTGTCTGCTCAATCTCAGTCCCTACCTTCTCACAACCCAGAATACATTTTATCCTATCTCTCTTGGGCGCATAGTGGATTACTCCATATTTTCCCACATTGAATATCTGGTTTGCCATTCACATCTATCAATGGCTCTTTGGAACATTGTGTTTGCCCCAACACGATTTCCCACCTAACTTAGTATTATCAACAAAATTGGATATGTAGCTCTCTATTTATGGGTGGCATGGGTGGCATGGTGGCTCAGGGGCTAACACTGCTGCCTCACAGCATCAGGGCCCCAGGTTTGATCACTGCCTCGGGCAACCGTGTGGAGTTTGCACATTTTCCCTTTGCGTGAGTTTCCTCCATTTGTTCCAGTTTCCTCCCACAATCCAAGGATGTGTAGGCCAGGTGAATTGGCCATGCTAAATTACCCATAGCGATAGGTACAGTCTGAGGCTGTGCTTTCTGTCAAACTTAAGGATTGGTCAAAAAGATGGCTAAATTGAAAAATCTATGAATACTTTTGAAAGCCTTTAACTTTCATAACAACTCCCGGAAGAGTGGGGTTTGATTTCCAGCAAGTTACCCCAATGAGTCGCGACAACCAGAAGTACCAAGCTTTGTTTAACAACAACTAAATATAGACAGGCTTCCAGATTAAAGGTATGATATCACAAACCTTACATCTCTGACAAGAAATCACCAGCAGCAAATGTGAGATAGCATCACTTGAAAAGGCTGCAGGTTAAACTGAGAGAGTTAAGAACTAATGCTGACAAAATAAAGCTGATGACTTTCAAGCAGCTGTTTATAGTCATAGAGACATAGAGAAGACACGGGACAGCATGGAAATAGACCCTTCGGTCCAACTTGTCCATGCCAACCAAATATCCTCAAATAATCTACTCCCATTTGCCAGCTGTTGGCCCATATCCCTCTAAACCCTTCCTACTCATGTACCCATCCAGATGCCTTTTAAACGTTGTGATTGTACCAGCCTCTACCATTTTCTCTGGCAGCTCATTCCATACATGCATCACACTTTGTGTGAAAAGTTGTCCTTTAGGTCCCTTTTAAATCTTTCCCCTCTCACTCTAAACCTATGCCCTCTAGTTCTAGACTTCCCTAACCCAGGGAAAAGACTTTGGCTATTTACCCTTTCCATGCCCCTCATGATTTTGTAAATCTCTGTAAGGTTATCCCTCAGTCTCTGATGCTCCAGGGAAAACAGCCCCAGCCCATTCAGCTTCTCCTTACAGTTCATAGAACATCAAACATAATGGCGGCATGGTGGCTCAGTGGTTAGCACTGCTGCCTCACAGCACCAGGGTTCCAGGGTCGATTCCAGTCTCGGGCGACTGTCTGTGTGGAGTTTGCACATTTTCCCCGTGTCTGCGTGGGTTTCCTCCAGGTGCTCCTGTTTCCTCCCACAGTCCAAAGATGTGCAGGTCAGGTGAATAGGCCATGCTAAATTGCCCATAGTGTTAGGTGCATTAGTCAGAGGGAAATGGGTCTGGGTGGATTACTCTTCGGAGGTTCAGTCTGGACTGGTTGGGCTGAAGGGCCTGTTTCCACACTGTAGGGAATCTAATCTAAAACATAGAACAATACAGCACAGAACAGGCCCTTCAGCCCTCGGTGTTGCACTGACCTGTGAACTATTCTCAGCTTGTCCCCCTATACTATCCCCAAATCATCCATGTGTTTATCTAAGGATTGTTTAAATCTCCCTAATGTGGCTGAGTTGACGACATTAGCAGGTAGGGCATTCCACACCAACCTCTGACATCTGTCTTAAATCTATTACCCCTAAATTTGTACTTATGCCCCCTCGTACACGTTGACATCATCATCCTCAGAAAAAGACTTTCACTGTCTACCCTATCCAATCCTCTGATCATCTTGTATGTCTCTATCAAATCCCCTCTTAGCCGCCTTCTTGCCAATGACAACAGGTTCAAGTCTCTCAGCCTTTCCTAATAAGACCTTCCCTCCAGACCAGGCAACATCTTGGTGAATCTCCTCTGCACCTTTTCCAATGCTTCCACATCCTTCCCGAAATATGGAGACCAGAACTGTACACAATATTCCAAGTGTGGCCACACCAGCGTTTTATATAGTTGCAGCATGATATTGAGGCTCCAGAACTCAATCCCTCTACGAATGAAACCTAACACACCGTATGCCTTCTTAACAGCACTATCCACCCGGTGGCAACTTTCAGGGATCTATGCACATGAACTCCAAGATCCCTCTGCACATCCACACTACCAAGAATTTTTCCATTGACCCAGTACTCTGCCTTCATTTTATTCTTCCCAAAGTGCATCACCTCACATTTAGCTACATTGAACTCCATTTGTCACCTCTCAATCCAATTCTGCAGTTTATCCAAGTCCCCTGCAACCTGTAACATTCTTCCTCACTGTCCACTATTCCACCGACTTTAGTGTCATCTGCAAATTTACTAATCCATCCACCTATGCCTGTGTCTAAGTCATTTATAAAAATGACAAATAGTAGTGGTCCCAAAACAGATCCTTGTGGCGCACGCTTGTAACTAGACTCCAAGCTGAATATTTTCTATCAACCACCACTCGCTGCCTTCTTTCAGAAAGCCAGTTTCTAATCCAAACTGCTAAATCACCCTCAATTCCATGCCTCTGCATTTTCTCCAACAGCCTACCATGTGGAACTTTATGAAAGGCTTTACTGAAGCCTATCAACTGCCCTACCCTCAACTACATGCTTGGTCACCTTCTCAAAAATCTCAATGAGGTTTGTGAAAGACACAATCTGCCCTTAACGAAACCATGTTGACTATCTGAAATCAAATTATTGTTTGCCAGATGATTATAAATCTTATCTCTTATAATCCTCTCCAAAATCTTTCCTACAACAGAAGTAAGGCTCACTGGTCTATAACTACCTGGGTCATCTCTACTGCCTTCTTAACCAAGGGCACAACATTTGCAATCCTCCAGTCCTCTGGTACCAAACTTGTAGACAATGACGACTCAAATATCAAAGCCAAAGGCTCTGCTATCTCCTCCCTAGCTTCCCAGAGAATCCTCGGATAAATCCCATCCGACCCAGGGGACTTGTCTACTTTCACTCCTTTTAGAATTGATAACACCTGTTCATAACTAACCTTGATCCTTTCTAGTCTAATATCTCGTACCTCATTCTTCCCCTCTACAATAATTTCCTAAGTGAAAACCAATGAGAAATGTTTGTTTACACCTCTCCGATCTCCACAGGGTCTACACTTAACTTCCCACTTCTGTCTTTGATTGGCCCTATTCCTACCCTAATCATCCTTTTATTCCTCACATACCTAGGGAAAGCTTTAGGGTTCTTCTTTATTCCATTTGCTAAAGACTGTTCGTGTCCTCTCTTTGCTCTTCTTAACGCTCTCTTTAAATCCTTCCTAGCTGATCTGTAACTCTCTATCACCTCATCTGAACCATCTTGCCTCATCAACACATAAGCCTCCTTCTCCTTCTTAACAAGAGATGCAATTTCTGTTGTAAACCACGGTTTTGATTAGATTAGACTTACAGTGTGGAAACAGGCCCTTCGGCCCAACAAGTCCACACCGACCCGCCGAAGCGCAACCCACCCAGACCCCTACATTTACCCCTTACCTAACACTATGGGCAATTTAGCTTGGCCAATTTAGCTTGGCCAATTCACCTGACCCGCACATCTTTGTGACTGTGGGAGGAAACCGGAGCACCCGGAGGAAACCCATGCAGACACGGGGAGAACGTGCAAACTCCACACAGTCAGTCGCCTGAGTCGGGAATTGAACCCGGGTCTGCAGGCGCTGTGAGGCAGCAGTGCTAACCACTGTGCCACCGTGCCGCCGGTTCCCTTACCTTATCACTTCCTCCCTGCCTGACAGGGTCATACCTATCAAGGACATGTAATATATGTTCCTTAAACCAGCTCCACATTTCCAATGTTTGCATCCCCTGCATTTTGCTACCCCTTCTATGCATTCTAATTCTTGCCTAATCACATTATAATTGCCCTTGCCCCATCAATAACTCTTGACATGTACCTATCCCTTTCGGTCGCTAAACTAAATGTAACTGAATTAGATTAGATTACCTACAGTGTGGAAACAGGCCCTTCAGCCCAACCAGTCCACACCGACCCGCCGAAGTGCAACCCACCCATACACTTACCCCTTCACCTAACACTACGGGCAATTTAGCATGGCCAATTCACCTGACCTGCACATTTTTGTGACTGTGGGAGGAAACCGGAGCTCCCGGAGGAAACCCACGCTGACACGGGGAGAATGTGCAAACTCCACACAGTCAGTCACCTGAGGCGGGAATTGAACCCGGGTCTCTGGCGCTGTGAGGCAGCAATGCTAACCACTGTGCCACCGTGCCGCCCATAACCATTATGGTCATTCTCTCCAAAGTGCTCACCGACAACTAAATCAAACACCTGGCCAAATCCAGTGTGGCCATCCCTCTTGTCGGCCCTTCGACATACTGTGTCAGGAAGTTCTCCTGCACACATTGGACAAAAACTGATCCATCAGATGGACTAGAGTTATAGCATTTCCAGTCAATGTTGGGAAAGTTAAAGTCCCCCATAATGACCACCCTGTTCCTTTCACTCCTACACTGAATAATTTTGCTAATCCTCTCTTACACCTCCCTGGAACTCTGCAGAGGCCTATAAAAAAACTCCAAGCAGTGTGACCTCTCCTCTCCTGTTTCTAACCTTAGTCCACACTACCTCAGTAGATGAGTCCTCATCAAAAGTTCTCTCAGCCACTGTTATACTATCCTTGACTAACAAGGCCATGCCTCCCCCTCTTTTACCACCTTGCCTGTTCTTAATGAAAGATCTAAACCCTGGAACCTGCAACATCCATTCCTCACCCTGCTCTACCCATGTCTCCGAAATGGTCACAACATCAAAGTCCTAGGTACCTATCCATGCAGCAAGCTCACCTACCTTATTTCGGATACTTCTGGCATTGAAGTAGACACACTTCAAACCACTCCGCTGTCTGCCAGCACACTCCTGTGACCCTGAAATCCTGTCCCTGTCTTTCCTACTCTCATCTTCCTTGCACTGCAACTACACCTCCAGTTCCCATCCCCTTGCTGAGCTAGTTTAAACCCACCTGAAAAGCAGCAACAAATTTCCCACCCAGGATATGAGTACCCCTCTGGTTCAAGTGAAGACCGTCCTGTTTGTATAAGTCCCACCTTCTCCAGAATGTGCCCCAATTATCCAAGTACCTGAAACCCTCCCTCCTGCACCATCCTTGCAGCCATATGTCCAGCTGATATCTCTCCCTATTCTTTGCCTCGCTATCATGTGGCACAGGTAACAAACCAGAGATAACAACTCAGTTTATTCTAGCTCTCAGCTTCCACCCTAGTTCCCTGAAATCCTGCCTTACATCCCTATCCTTCTTTCTACCTATGCCGTTGGTACCTACATGGACAACGACTTGAAGCTGGTCACCCTCTCCCTTCGGGACCCTAAAGATACAATCCGAGACATCATGGACCCTGGCACCTGGGAGGCAACACACCAACCGTGAGTCTCGTTCGTTCCCAACAAAAATTCGATCTGAGTCTCTAACTATCGAGTCCCCAATGACTAACACTCTCCTCCTTTCCCTTCTTCCCTTCTGTGCATCAGGGACATGATCTGTGCCAGATTCCTGGGCCCCACTGCATACCCCTGGTAAGTCATCCCCATCAACTGTATCCAAAATGGCATTCATGTTTTTCAGGGGAATGACCACAGGAGATCCCTCCACTGACTGTTTTTTCCCCTTTTGAACAGTCACCCAGCTTTCTTCGTGCCTCGGTGTAACTACTTCCCTGTAACTCTTATCTATCACAGCCTCTGCCTCCTGAATGATCCAAAGTTCATCCAGCTCCCACTCCAGTTCCCTAATACGGTCTTGGAGGAGTGAGAGTCGGGTGCACTTCCTGCAGATATATTTGGATGGGACACCAATGGCATCTCTCACCTTAAACATCATGCAACAGGAACATTGCTCTCCCTGCACTGCTATCCCTGCTAGTCCCCTTATAACAAAGTAAAAAATCCGAGACATCACGAACCCTGGTACCTGGTAAGTCCCTGGTCTTTAAGGTTAGAGGAGGTGGTTGGATGGAAGGCCCTATAAAGGTAGGGTCGCGGGTTGAGAAAACACTGACTTATATATCTGGTCAGAAATAAAAATAAGAAGTCCTCACTTCCCAGAAAACTTCTGCTCTCTGACTTCAAATTGAAAAGCACAAATCAGTGACTCACCTGATTTAAAATCACAAATCAGTTCAAAGCCCCCCAGTCCTGGAAAAATCCTTGTAAATCATTTCTATTCCCTTTCCAGTTTCACAATATTCTTCCTATAGAAGGGAGAGCAGAATGGCTCACAATATTCCAAAAGTGGCCTAACCAATGTCCTGTACAACTGCAATATGACCTCCTAACTCCTAAACTTAATGACCAAAATGCTATATATGAGTCTTGTGTGATCAATTTATGGCTTCAAACCCAATGGTGTGACACCCATCCTCTCAGCAGTTGTCAACCAGTACTTCACAAATAAGCCTGAGATTTTCACTCTTGTTTGGCAGATGACTTCAGTGATCTCCCAAACCAATAATATATACTGGACAATGATATTACAGAGACACTTTCTAAGCACCACACTCTGAAAGAGCTTGCTCTCCATTCTTCTCAAGCAGAAGTCATGAAAGCAATAAAGCAACTTTGCATGGGTAAATCACTAGGAGCTGCCCGCATACTACCAAAGTATTTAAGTCTGGAGAGATTCACATAGATAGGAAACTCACTAATCTCTTTTACCTTGTCCAGGGTCAAGTCTGCAAGGATGGTTCCCTATTGCATCTCACTAATATACAGGGAGCAATTGGGGTGGCACAGTCACTCGGTGGTTAGCACTGCTGCCTCACAGCAAGGACCAGGTTTGAGTCCACCCTCGGGCGACTGTCTGTGCGGAGTTTGCTCATTCTCCCCAAGTCTGCATGGATTTCCTTTGGGTGCTCTCACAGTCTAAAGATGAATTGGCTGGTTTAAAGTGCCCACAGTGCCCAAGGATGTGCAGGCTAGGCAGATTAGCCATGGGAAATGCGGGGATACAGGAATACAGTAGGGGATGGGTCTGGGTGGGATGTTTTTGGAGAGTCGATGTGGCCTCGATGGGCTGAATGGCCTGATTCCATACAATAAGTATTCTATGAAGTCCATTTGTGACAATCACTGTGAAATATTACTTCTTTCAAGAACAGGAAAATATCTTACAAGGGTTGTTGTTAATCAGATTGTCACTCACCTTTTACACTTTGGGTGTCAGAATCTCAGTATGGTTCTGTGCATGATATTTGAGTGTGTCAACCTCAAACAAATGTCCCTTGTACAGTAAAAGAGCCTGTATATGGTGTTCATTGACATGATCAAGATCTTTGATACTGCAGACCAGGAGGTCCTGTGAAAGATTCTGTACAATAACATGATGGTCACTGTTATCTGCTCATTTCACGATGGCCTGTGTGGTGGAAAGTGGTACGTCATTAGATGTTTTTCCTGCTATCAAAGACGTGAAGCAAACCTCCAGTTCTGTTTGCCATGTCCATAAAGCTTTGGTCATGTCCAAGTATGCACTCAACACAGGTGTGTTCAATGCAGTTGAGATAGCAACATTTTCAACTTAGTAACATAGAATCCTAGTTGATCAAGAGTCATCATGAATAAAGCAAAAAAGAATGAACAAGATGGATTAACATTTTATCTCTTCATTAAAGCCTGAAGCATTTGAATGTTGAATATCTGCAAGTCAAATTTATCAGTGTCGCATTAGAAATAACAATTAAGCCACAGAATAAAATAAACCAAATTAGAATGCATGGGTGTTTTCAAATAAAGAGAACAACAAGTTACCAAAGATCTTCATTCTTGAAGAGGAGATTGATCGATTCGAACGTCTACATTCTTGGAAGTTCCATAACTGATGGAAATCTCTTAATTCCAACTGAGGAATGTGCAGGCTAACAACAAATCTTTGGTTGTGAATTACAGTTTACTTACCATTTTTAAAACATCAACAAAAGTATGTTTGCTCCTGATTTATTTCCTTTTCCCACTTACTGCTTTGTATGAAGCCTCACCTAATACCCATTTGTCAATCTCTTATTCTATTTTTAAAATCTTCCCAAGAATTTTTATCTTAATTAGCACAACTCCTGAAGATTGCTGCCTTTGCTCTTCCAAAAGAAGTTGGGCAACACTTTGTCTCACTCTCCTCCAGAAGATACAAAAGCTTAAATACACACACCAACAGTTTCAAGAACAGTTTCTCCCCTGCTGTTATTAGACTACTGAATGGACGCTCAAATTTCAAATCTAATGTTGATCTTGCTTTTGTACATCTCTTGTACAGTTGTAACTTTGTATGGCTCGCTCTATTCAATCATCCTATGATCTGTATGTCCTTGTATGTTATAATCTGCCTGTACTGCATGCAGAACAAAACTTTTCATTGTACGTAGGTACATATGACAACAATAAATCAAACGAAATCAAAACTTAACTTGCTGTTTCTTTCTTTTCCTTTTTCACCTTTTTTCCTCTGTTTTTCTCTTTCATTTTCTCTCTTTCACTTTTTTCTGTCTTTTATTTGCTTCTCATTATTCTCTTGTCTTCTGTTTTATGTGTCTTTCTCAATCCACCTTTTGTATATACAAAAGTGTTCTATAAATTCCAGAGAATGATGGAATCAGAGTCTATAGAATTAAAAATCTCATTACGGTCTGAGATCCTTCAGATGACAAAGTAAGTTTAGTAGTAAACCATTTCAAGCTTCAATGGTATTAACCCAAGTCAGGCTGGAAATACTACACTGGTATAAATTATTTTATATATATGACTTAAAATGTAATAAAAATAAAAACTGCAGGCTTGCCTCTGTCAGTTTTTTTTTCTTATGTTGTGAAGCAATCTCTGAGCAATATTCAACTGAATATTCAAAGAAATTACTCAGCTTTCTGTAGAACTTAGAAGAATTTGATCTTTTTTGCTGAAGCCTATGAGTAGCATGGCTGAAAATATAAGATCCTTTCATATAAGGATGAGTGTTCAAAGGGAGGATAAGCTGATAGTTTTGAACTGCTATTCTCATTATTCATTGTGTGTTAATCCCGTAGACCCGATCTCCATACTTTGACACGTAGGTACCAATACTTGGTTTTACATTGGAAGAACTCATGTAAAGGTGTACATGCAAAGTTATGAGTAATATGGAATCAGTAAGCAGGGAGAAAATAGTAGTTTGATGAAAAAGGGAAAGGAAGATGATGAGAACATTATTGATGGGTAATCCAGAAGGTGTCGAGAGTGTGGTGCTGGAAAAGCTCAGAAAGTCAGGCAGCATCCAAGGAGCAGGAGAAGTGACGTTTCAGGCATAAACCCTTCATCAGGAATGGCTGATGAAAGGCTTATGCCCAAAACATCAATTCTTCTGCTCCTTGGATGCTGACTGGCCTGCTGTGCATTTCCAGCACCACACTCTCAACTCTGATCTCCAGCATCAGAATCCTCACTTTCTACTAATCCAGAATTAGGGAATGACCTGACTATGGTGGGGGACCATAACGATCTGCTCTATTAAGGTTTGTGCCTCCAGAGATAGTCATAGAGATATACAACATTAAAACACACCCTTCAGTCCAAATCGTCCACGCTGACCAGATAACCCACATTAAACTAGTCCCATTCGCCAGAATTTGGCCATATCCCTCCAATTCCTTCCTATTCATATACCCATCCAGATGCCTTTTTAAATGTTGTAATTGTACCAGCCTCCACCACTTCCTCTGGCAGCTCATTCCATATATACACCACCCTCTGTGTGAAAAAGTTGCCCTTTAGTTACTTTGTAAATCTTTCCCCTCTCACTTTTAACCTATGCCCTCTAGTTTTGATATTCCTTGCCCTGAGAAAAAGACTTTGACTATTCACCCTTTCCTCATTATTTAATAAACTTTTATGAGGTCAGCCCTCAACCTCCGACCCTACAGGGACTTACAGTGACACCCCCCAGCCCATTCAGATAAGATGTGTGCTGAGACTAAACACCACATTGTATGTACTGTCCCCAATACCTCAAGAGACTGTGTGGTCTATTGAGAATGGTGGATAACCAACTTGTGATCTCATTAGAAGAGTACCTTGTAAGTCAGACATAGAGTTGAACCTTTCTTTTGACTAAATCTAATTGTGTCAAGTGTTATGGGGAGTTTCTCACTGCAATGCCTAACAAGTTTGATTAAATTAGATTCCCTACAGTGTGGAAACAGTCCCTTCAGCCCAACAAGTCCACACCGAACCTCCAACGAGTACCTCACCCAGACCCATTCCCCTACCCTATATTTACCGCTGACTAACGCACCTAACAATATGGGCAATTTAGCATGGCCAATTCACCTAACCTGAACATCTTTGGATTGTGGGAGGAAACCCATGCAGACATGGGGAGTATGTGCAAACTCCACACAGAGTTGAGGTGGGAGTCGAACCCGGGTTCCTGGGGCACTGTGAGGCAGCAGTACGAACCACTGAGCCATCGTGCAGCCCCGGAGGGCAGTACTTACAACGTGGTGTTTAGCCTCAGCACACATCTTCTCCGAATGGGCTGGGGAATTCACTGTAGGTCCCTGGGGAGGGTCAGAGGCTGAGGGGTGACCTCATAGAAGTTTATAAAATTTGTTCACACTATCTTACTCAACTTTCTTCATTAATTATCTACCACACCCTTATGGTGGCTTTCATGTCTGATTTCTGACCAGTTACTGATATTTGCCCCTGACATAACAGACAAGGGAGAGATCAGTGCCCCACTTTGTAGGCAGGCTCCTGGCTGGAGGCCCTTTTGGATGGGCTGGTGCAGAGGCAGAATTTCCTCTTCCTCCAGGACCATCAATGGAGGCCATGACACCAGATCATGGCAGCCAGGTCTGAGGTTGCTACCCAGTTTAAAAAAAGTCCCTGAATGCCGTCTGTGCTGCCATCAAAGACACTTACAGCTCAATTCCCCACCTGCATTTTGCTAAATCAGACCATATGGATGTGCTCCATCTGTTGGCATACAAGCTAAAGGTGAAGCATGAGGACCCGGTACAGAAAATCAAACAGTGTTGGTCTGAGGTAGCAGATGAACTGTTATTATGTGATTGCTTGGAGTCAACGGACTGGTCCATATTCAAGAACTCAGCCGCCAACCTAAATGGGTATGCCCCCATCATCACAGAGTTTGTCAATGAGGACTGCATGTCAAAGAGATTAATCTGAGTGTTCTCCAACCGGAA
Organism: Hemiscyllium ocellatum; assembly: GCF_020745735.1. Classification (NCBI taxonomy): domain Eukaryota; kingdom Metazoa; phylum Chordata; class Chondrichthyes; order Orectolobiformes; family Hemiscylliidae; genus Hemiscyllium; species Hemiscyllium ocellatum. Next base: position 38,884,852 of record NC_083408.1, read on the forward strand.
ACCATGGATGAACTGAAATACTCCACACCCTTCTGAAGTCCATCCAGAGTTTGCAAGGTTTGCAAATTCTCTTCTGTTATTTTAAAGGGCTGCTCCTCAATTTCTGGCCATATTTTAATCCCATGCTTTTGATCTTTTGCCAATCAGTACTGAGAGTTAGAGGGCCTGCTCATAGCATGAGTTGGTTCTGGCCTAGCTAAGGTCCAGCGCGCATTTAAGGGAGCCACCACAGTTGTCTCCCTTTCTTTGTTCTCTATGTCTACATCCTACCAGTCCTGGAGAGGAAGCATGTGGTATAGTGTGTAGACCTTCCTCAATTCCTGACTCCAGAGGGACTGAAGTATATCACAAAGATCTGGAATCGTATTTATTTTTCACTTGAAAGAGGCCCTTAACTTCAAACTTGGAGTTTAAATGGTTATGCCCTGTTACATTCTCTTGATTGCACTTCATTATACACACTGCTTCTACTAAGCATTGATGGTGAAGGGAATAAATGTTGTAAGTGATGGACGGGGTACAAGTCAAGTCAGCTGAATTGTCCTGGATGGTGTCAAGCTTCTTGAGTGTTATTGGAGGTGCACCTGTCCAGCCCATCCAGGCAACTGAAGAGTATTCCAAAACATTCCTGGGATTTGTGTCTTGTGGGCAGGCATGGGAGGGACAAGACGTGAGTTATTCATTGCAAGGGTTTCTAGCTGGTGGACTGCTCTTATAGCCACAGTATTTAAATGGCTGGTGCTGTTCAATTCCTGGTCAATGCTAATCTGTCAGCAAACTTCCCCAGTTCTGACGTTATGATGGACAGAAGTAGCTGAAGATGTTTGGACCAAACTTGTTAATCTGAATAATTCTTGCAGAGATATCCTGGAGCTGAGATAATTGACTTGCAACAATGACAACTATCTTACTTTGTACTAGATATGACTCCAACCAATGGGAAGATTTCCCCTTTGAGTCTAGTTAGCTGTATCTCCTTGATTCTATACATGGTCAAATGCAGACTTGATGTCAAGGGCAGTCACCCTCATCTCACATCTGGAGTTCAACTCTTAGTTCATATTTGGTGCCTTGATAGTTCACAGCCCAAGCTGTAATGAGGCTAAGAGTTTGATGGACCCGGTGGAGCCCAAATTAATGCCCTCATGATCTGTTGTTGATGCAGTAATGGCCTTTTGACCTTCTGCAGGGTACTTGTATCTGATAAGGTGATATTTTTGTTAGCTCCTTTCATGTAAGAACCAGACCTGAGTTACGTAGCACTGAAAAGGTAGAGATATTTATTATAGCTTCTGGTATTTACATTTACATCACAATCACAGGCATGTATGGACTAGTACTTAGTAATACAGTCTTCCCTCAGGGTGTCATGCTGTAAGTGACCTTAGCAAGATGGAAACAGCCCATCATACCATCATGTCGCAAGCAATGGTATGGTGATGGTATCACAATAGTATTAAAGATATTCTAGCTATGAATTATAAGACAACACATTATAAATTCCATGTAACCTTTTCTTTCTCTGAATGAGGGCATCACTCCTGCACTCTGTGTGATAAGGAATGAAGTGTATGGCTACCTTTTCCTGAACCACTGAGTATGTTTGATCAATTTCATGCCCTCCAAGCTCCCTTGGCATGTGGTGGCATATACCCTCTGCACTATGAAGTGCCTGACATCAGATGGTACATCAATCGCCATTGCATGCTCCACGCACTCCCCCGCCCCCCCAACACACACACACACACAAACACACACACACACACACACACACATACACACACTATTCCCTTTATATCAGTGCAATGTTCAGGACTGATATAGCAGATCTTCCCTCTCTGTGATACCAAATTCAGCACTTAAGACTCTCTTCAGGAGTTTAGCACATAAACCAAGGCTGGCACTCCATTGTAGCACTGGGGAAATGCTACACTGTGGATGGTGCTACTTTTTGGTTGAGATGTTAAAACTGAGGCTGTGCCTACTTGCTCAATGTATGAAATTGTGCAGTACATATTAAAGAGTAGGGGATTTCTCATTTGTGCCCTGACTAATACTTAGGCCTCAGTCAACACCTCTAAAACAAAATCATCTGGCCATTCTTATCACATTGTTGTCTGTGGGAGACTGCAGTACACAAATTTCCTGTCAGGTTTCCTACATTACAGCAGTGATTACACTTCAAACAAGTTCTTAATGGGATTTAAAGCAGTGGTCATGTAAAGTGATACACAAATGCAAATTATTCTTTCCTTGTTAAAAAAAGGTCTCTTTTGGTCTACAAGTCCCTTCTTAGGTTAAAAATATGTATAAACACAATCTACATTTTTTTACTTTATTTAGGAATTACTAACTTGAGATTGGTGCTTCATAACTCAGATGAAACTTTAAAAGTTACAACTGCATGCATGCCTCTGAGTCAGTACAACGTTTTAATATGGTGAGTGTTTTAGCTCTTCCCATTGTATTATGAACCAGGCCCGACCCCTCAAAACATTTTGAACCGTAACTTTGTTATTTGTTTTGATAAGTGTATCGTGGATATTCCCAGAGTGAATCAGTTGGTCTGACTGCCAAGTTTTAAACAAGCAGAAGTTATTCACAACATTATAGAATGAAACACAAAAAACAGAAAATAGTTTACTGGATATCCAACACCGACAGACTGTCCTGACTTAATGATGCTGTTCCAAAGATACTTGCAATAATCCCGATATACAGACCCCTCCACACAAAGATTAAAAATGCCACTAAGACCTTACAGGTTTCAAACCAGAGGCGAGAGTTTAGCAGCCTTTTTCATACATACGCTGCTGCAATTAACTCTAATCTAAATGAAGGCTAGCTACACAGCTAGCTGGTCACTCCACTTTGATTATACCAGTTTTTTTCAAGACATGAAAGGATTAGGCCAGAGGCATTATCTATTGGGGATAAATAAAAAGGATCCCAATCAACCTGTCAAACCCAGCTTAGTTAGAGCCTTGGATCATTTAGAACTTCTCTGAAAAATACCAAGGACAATCTAACCTTGTCAAAAGAACAGGTTTGTCACAATTGTTTAAACATGCTTAATCAATGCAGGTAAATATTCTTTATGAAATTTACCATTCTAATTGTGAATTTAATATTGTATATTGGAATTGTATCTTCCAGTTACACTTCAGCGTGCAGAAAATGTAGAACAGCTAATAGAACCATTCGATTATTTCATACTTAATTTTTAATAAATAGACTAGAAATTGCTCCCATCGCTCCTCAGCAAGCAAGGCTTCTATGTATCACATTAGGTGAAGGAGCAATTTGTTTTAGACCTGCCCATGGCTACCAAGTCTGGATTGCAAAATTGTCACAATTGCAGTCCTTCAGTGCTTTCACTGGGGAAAATAAAAAAAAACAAAGTAATCCAGAAAATATGTTTAAATTAACCAAGCAACAACAGAAACAAGTGTGAAATGAATACTTGTATTCTGAAATGAATGTTCTTGGAGCATTGAAGCCTGCTGTTGTCTCTCATTGAGATTTTGTACATGCAGATGGGAAATGAGAAGGATGAAGGGAAGAAACTGTGGATGAAGGGAGGACTAGAGGATAAAGAGGAGATGACTATATCTTCATGATTCATTCTTAACATGTTCAATCAACTTAGGAAACAGAAGTCATATCCGATACGATCTAGAGCTCAGAGCTGATGTCCCTTGCCACATACTGCACTTTTAGGCTTCATTTTGAGAAAATTTCTTCACCCTGAGGTTCAGTATTTCTGGCTTTTACTGCTTCAAATGATGCTGACCAGATCTCCAAGGGTATGGTTAGCAAGTTCCTGATCTGTGTGTATATGCAGATCTCAGGTTTGACATTTGATACGATCAGGACAAGTTTACCTTCACCTGGGTGTCAGTGAGGACAGCGTGATGATGGTAAACAGTCCAGTCCAAACACTGCAGGCTGATGCACAAAAGGAGGTGACTTGTATGAGATACTGGTGATTTCTGGGGCATAGATTGTGGAACAGCCTACCATTGTTGGATTAACACTGTCGCACAGACTACTGTGGTCTAAAGAAACCCCACATGTACCTTCTTAGAGATAACTTTTGATGGCCAATAAATGCTGGTCTTCCCAACAATACACACACTGCCCTCAGAATAATTTATTTATGCTTTCAGAACAAGTCGCTGCTGTCAAAAATAAAAATAATGTTGGGAAAGAACAAACCAGTAGATAATTGAAGGACCATTGATGAGCATTATTGTTCAATGTCTGTACTACCTTTAATTCAGTGTGCTAAATGAGAACAGATTATTGGAGAAACACAACATAGCTGAGACAAGTCTACCTACCTGACATAAGGTAATGGTTCTAAAGGGGTTAATGCTGAAGGCCACATTAAGTTCCCCCCATTCTCATGACGCCGTACAAACTTTTTTGGGGAAAGGCAGGACACTTTAAGATCTTGAAACAACAGACCTGTTAGCTCAATAGCATTTAGTAACGATGCATATATTACTTACATAACTTGTACCTGATTACTATAATGCAATAAAGTACATGTTGTTTAAGGCAAGAGCTTTTTCTCTTTGTACTAAGTAGTAGTTTTTCCTCTTCTGCCTTAACCAAGTTGGCTCAGTAGACCCAGTCAGAAAAGACAATGGTGGCTTCTATCTGTCATCACCACACATTGGTAGTAGTTGGCATCACATGCTCATTGCACCAAAGCAGAAATGCAGCAATAAATGAGAAGGAAACTTGAAATATTTCAAATATTTTAAGAAGTTTAAGTTATTTTGTGGTTATATTTTTAAAAGTGCACTGTTTTAAATAAAGGATGAAAAATACTGGTATCTAAAACAAACGTTCCATAAATCACCATTCCTTTGACAGTGCCAACCGTTCATTTTCCACAGTCAGCCCTTAGTCTCTTTGAGTGGCAGTCTCAATTATGGGCCTTTTACTGAATTGCCCACTAGCAACTTTTTAAAACTGTCCATGTTCATGTTTATAGGACTATTCAGCCAATAGTTATTTAAGCCACAATTTTGAGCTATGTTCCAGTGGTGGAAGTTTACAGCCTAATCCAAAATGCTTCAGTGTCTCCTCCAAATTATCATCTTAAAGTATAATTTTCTGTGCGGTTGGTTGGTGAATTTGAAGTTCTTCAGACATTTTCTGAATGGTCATGAATTTTCTATGATGCTTGGATAATGGTTCACTGAACGTTATTTTCAGCAACTCAAGCTGAAATGTAAGAGAAAAATTGAGCTGGATTTTAAACCAGAACTTTTCAATGCTTTTATTTCGTAGCTAACTCTGTCAATGTAAGCTAGTCATTTAGACTCGAAACGTTAGTTTGCTCTCTCTCCATGGATGCCACCTGACTTGCTGTGATTTTCAGCATTTCTTTGCTTACAGCAAGTACCTTTTTGTTTTGAAGGATTAAGAAAATGAACAATTCAAGGACTGCGAAAGAAGTGTCCATTAAAGAGGGTGAAGAAGGCACTCCTTCATATAGATGGAGGTGTTGATGGAATTGATAGGCAGCTTTCTGCAGAGCTTTTTAGGAGTAATTATAACATGGAATAGACCAGCTTTCAGTCTTGCAAGCTCCCTTGAAAAGTTAAATGTGTCGTCAAGCAACCTTTATGAACTCCTTTCTAGAAGAATGCAGTAACAGTGTGCTCTGCTCTAATACTGACTGACATGCTACATATTGCACTTCAAGCAGGAATTCTAAAACTGAATTGTCTGGACTGTATTCAGCCGTTGAATTGAATCGAATTGAATTTATTGTTACATGAACGAAGGCACAGTGAAAAGCTTTGTCTTGCAAGCAATACAAGGGGATCACCGAGTTAAGTAGCATAGATAAGGGGAGGCACGGTGGCTCAGCAGTTAGCACTGCTGCCTCACATCACCAGGGTCCCAGGTTTGGTTCCAGCCTCGGGCGACTGCCTGTGTGGAGTTTGCACATTGTCCTTGTGTTTGCGTGGGTTTCCTCTGGGTGCTCTGGTTTCCTCCCACAGTCCAAAGATGTGCAGGTCAGGTGAATTGGCCATGCTAAATTGCCCGTAGTGTTAGGTGCATTAGTCAGAGGGAAATGGGTCTGGGTGGGTTACTCTTCGGAGGGTCGGTGTGGTCTGGTTGGGCCAAAGGACCTGTTTTCACACTGTAGGGAATCTAATCTAAAATAATAGGTAATCAGCAGCAAAAACAAAAACACAGGTACAGGTGAATGTTAGGAGTTTGTGAGTACATTCAGTATTCCTTCTATGTGTCATGTGGAGATGGGGGTTTCAGTGACACAAAGCACCACATGTACAGTATTCGCACCAGAGAAAAATCTCTGTTAACACCCCAATAACCACGTTAATCATATTTTTCTTTTCCTCGCTCTGTTTCTCTTTCTGCATCTGATTTTCCAATGAATTCACCCTCTTTAATTGACAATTCTTTCTCAGTCCTTGAATTGTTTATTTTCTTAATCATTCAAAAAAAATACAGGTACCTGCTGAAAGCAAAAAAAAAATGCTGGAGATCACAGCAAGTCAGGCAATATCCATGGAGAGAGAGAGCAAGCTAACATTTCAAGTCAAGCTGACTAGGTTGCTCTGTCTCTGCCTGATCTGCTGTGATTTCCAGCATTTTCAGGTTGTTTGGGCAGACTGCAGCATCTGGAGTAATTTGCTCCTACAGGGACTTGTTAGTTCAATCAGATTCTAGATGTTCGGTTTCCCTTTCTGTGCTGGGATTATTTCTTCAAGCGGTTCTCTAGGTAGGTTGGCATTTATTGTCCAGAGGGTAGTTAAGAATCAACTGTGCTGTGAGTCTGGAGTCACATGTAGACAAGACCAACTAAAAATGGCATATTTCCTTCCCTGCAGGACACTTTAATGAACTTTCTAATTCCAGGTTTTATTGAATTCACATTTTGAATCCACTATGGACGAATTTGAACCCATATCATCCGAATCTAAGTATGGATCTCTGGATTACAAGCCCAGAAATAATACCCCTAAGCCACAACCTCCCCTTATTCTCTGGGAGACATTAGTTCAAGTCCTATGTCTGTGGTGGGTGTAATTTGAATTCAGTTAATAAGTAAGCTTTAACAATGACATCATGAGGCAATCATCAGTTGTCATGGAAGCCCAGTGGTTGACATACCACTCCCCTCTGAAGTGGCCTAGCAGGGTCAATAAGTTCAAGGGCAGTTGGGGAACAGGCAATGAATTTTGGCCCTCCAGAAATACCCACATTTCACAAAAAAAATTCAAGCGATTTGTCACACAAAAGAAATTTACAGATCTGACCATGGTAGCGAAAATCCATTAAATGCTCCATTAAAGCAAATGGTGTTCCAATATATTTTAAATAATCAATGAAAGAGATACAAAAAGCTTATGAATGTAAAATTAAAGACCATTTGTTGCTATTTGAGTGAATTCTAATGAAAGGTGAATGAAAAAATAAATCTTTTGCTTCACAAAGGATGTGCAGGCTAAATTGGTTAGCCATGGGAAATGCAAGGTAACAGGGATAGGGGAGAGTGGTGGATCTGGGTGGGTTACTCTTCAGAAGTTTGGCATGGACCTGTTGGGCCAAGTGGCCTATTTCCACACTGTCGAGATTCTATGAAGCATTACAACACTCAACAAAATAAAATACAGATTTGGTTAGTACGGCGTGTAATCCAATATTTACTACCCACCCCTGGCTGCATTGAGAAAATAATAATGGGCCTTCTTGAACTGCTACTGTTTGTTAGTTGTGGCAGTCTGATACAACAAAGTGTATCCTTTTAATGACATGAAGCGGGGTCTGTGTGAGACAGCAGTTGGCAGACAAGTCCACTGGTTTGGGACAGGCATCATGTAAATGTTGGGAATAGCAAGGATGACAACTTTCATCTCCCAAAGGAAATTCATGAACGAGTTGTGTTTGTATGACAACCTGACAGTTTCATTTACTGATTTTTATTTCAGTACATTTTATACTGATCTCAAATTCATAAGGTGCCATGGTGAGATTTAAACCTGTTATTTTTTTTTCCCCTCTGGGTGTTTAATCTTAGTTCCTGGACTGATAACTAACCACTACACTGTCAACATCACTGACCAATATCGAAAGGGGGTCAGTCAGATTTTGCTTAAGTTATGAGTATGAGAGACTGGAACGTATCATGTATAATTTGGAGCTACACATTAAGCTTGTAGCTTTTTATCTTTTTTGTTTTCCTCATTTTCTGCTTTTACACCTAAGGTTCTATATGTAGGTACAAAGTACCCTAAGGTGGGGCTCTAAGTGGCGACTTGTAAACTTTTCACTACTTGTGTGAGTACATGTGACGATAAATCTAAATCATTCATTGTAATGAGACTTACAAATTCCCGAGTTCATGTCCCAGTTTTCTCTGCATCCTGCAGTCTGTGAAGAGTGCTCTGTTATTAGGAACCTGAAGAGATGGAATACCTTTTTTGTCTATACGGCCATACACTTGCTCTGTCACCAAGATTACACACTTCCAACCGTGTTGAAATCTTCATCAATGCCTTTGTTCATGCCACTCTCAATTATCCTAATGTTCTCCAAGGCCAACTTTCAATCTTGCACTGCCCATAAACTTGAGCTCACAGGAAATTCCGCAGAGTCCCGCCAAATGGTCTGGAGGCAGCAATGGCTGCGACTGGGGGCTCTGGCAGTTGGCTACGAGGTGGCTGGTGCGATCAGGCAAAACTCTGCCGGTCAGGGGGGGCATCATGGCTTCTTTGACACCCACAGTGCAGGCGCAGAACGGTACCAGCGCGGGAAACTAGTGGGAGTGTGAGTGTGGGAGAAGGCAGCCTGGGGTGGGGCCCAGGACAGAGTCAAACCCAAAGCAGGGGATGTTGAGCCCTGGTGAAGAGTGCGAGTCCAGCATGGCCAGGTGCTTATGGACTGTGGTGTTCAGCTGTCAACTGTGCTTCTTGATTTTTCCACTTTTTAATAAGAAGGACTGCAATGTTTAACTTTTCGTTTTCCCTAACTTTCTGCTTTGTACCTAATATTCTGTACCTAGGTACCTTTGTACCCAAGGTGGCACTGTAAGTGGTGACTTGTAAACATCTTGCTGCACTCATGTGAGTACATATGACAATAAATCTGATTCATTCACTCAAATGTGAGTGGTGCTGCCTCAGTGAACACAACAATGAGAGAAAGTTCTGGGCCACAACTTCCCAATCTGTATTCTTCTGAGCTTCTTTACTTTAATTTCCAGTAATAATTCACAAAATCCCAAAGTAGCGGCCAAAATGATATGCTGTGACGTATCCTGTGACATAATGCCAACTCACTCTGGAGAGCAATGCCATGTCAGGAACTTTAAATGTTCAACCTGGAAGGTAGGCATCTTTAAACAATCTTACAGAGATGGAATATATTCAAGAAACAGTGAAGGCACAAAGGAGCATGGGAAGAAAGCAGGAATACGGCATTTAAATGGAGGATCAGCCATATACTGAATGGCAGAATAGGCTCAAAGGGCCAAATGGCCTCCTCCTGCTCCTATTTTCTATGTTCCTATGAGACATAAAAGTAAACAAACTGGTGCAATTATTTTGTTCCAAGTTATTAAACCTTTTAATAATGCGAGTTTTGGAATAAGTGTTCTTGAAAAGTGTGAAATACTATCCTAAATTAAACTGTTGGCATGGCTTTTGTGTTGTAGTGTGTTCAGGCCAGGGCTTGAAGTGTTTCTGCAAACAGTATTTATTAGCAATATACACATGAAGTCTTGGTAACAGAAATCTCTGCCGAGAGCTGCTCAACTTCCCACATTCAAACAGAGTCTCTATCATATGACCGCCAAGGTCACTGTCACAGTGTACCTCAATGGCTTACCTTCATATCCCTTTAATCCTTATCTCAACAGCTTGCAGCAGCCAGGACCTCCTAACCCTCACATCTTTTGCTTTCCTCAGGAGATGGGAAAGAGACACCGCCATTCCCCAACTGAACAGCAGTCTAAGGAGGAGACTCTAGAGGCATCTGTTCATAGGTTAGACAAGCACAGGCAAGCTTTCAGCATTGGACAAGCCTTTTCCTCAGTTCCTTCAGTGCCGTTGGGTCAAAATCTTGCAAGTCCCTCCCAAAACCTTTTGGGGGTACCTACACCAAATGAGCTGCAGTGGTTCAAAAAAGGAAGCTCACCAACTTCTTAAGAGCAATTGTGGATGTACTTGGAGGCCTGGGATGGAGCATTTGTCGTGAGCAAATTCATTTAATCCACCTTTTGTACTCACTAGAATGTTTCGATGTCCTGGCTCTCAGAGAGAGGGAAGACAAATTGTGATGGCTAAGTCAAAATGGATCCAATGTTGTTTATTATTAGAAACTGGAATTGGAAGCTCATAATCTTTGTTTAGTGTATTGGTCACCATCAACATGCTTCCAAAATGTGACTATTAGGTAATAAGTGATGCTATAGAATATGTCTCAAATTGTAAAGTCTACTTAAATGGGGCGGCATGGTAGCTCAGTGATTAGCACTGCTGCTTCACAGCACCAGGAACCCTGGTGTGATTCCAGCCTCATGTGGAGAGTTTGCACATTCTTCCTGTATCTGCATGGATTTCCTTCGAGTGCTCTGGTTTCTTCCTACAGTCCAAAGATTGGTAAGTTAGGTAAATTGGCCACGGTTTTCAGGGATGTGTAGGTTAGGTGCATTAGTCAGGGGAAATGTAGAATAATAGGGTAGGGGAATGGGTCTGGATGGTTTACTCTATGTAGAGTCGGTGTTGGGCCAAATGGCCTGTTTCCACACTGTGGGGATTCTATGATTCAAATCCATCTTCTAGAAATACTACGGGCTAGAAATAGAGGAAGGCAAGTTTGAAACACTTCGAAGACGCTGCAAGGCCTCCTAATGTTCAATATATGGTATTTGCTATATGCACACACATTTTTGATGACAAGTGTGCTAAAGGCCACATTTGTAATAAAGGGGTATGATTGCTGACCACAAGCAGTTGGCAGAGCAGGAAGGTCATGCTGCCAGTCATTGCGTGATTTCAAATTGACGCCAGCACAGCCATTTTGAAACTCCGCACCACAATTTTCGAGCTATCTTAATCTCTACAACGGTGTTCAACCAGAGGAAACATCCTTCAATAGGCTTATTTAAATGGGCAGCACAGTGGCACAGTGGTTAGCACTGCTGCCTCACAGCACCAGAGACCCCAGTTCAATTCCTGACTTGGGCGACTGACTGTGTGGAGTTTGCACATTCTCCCCGTGTCTGCGTGGGTTTCCTTTGGGTGCTCCGGTTTCCTTCCACAGTCATGCTCAATTGCCCGTAGTGTTAGGTAAGGGGTAAATGTAGGGGTGTGGGTGAGTTGCGCTTCGGCGGGTCGATGTGGACTTGTTGGGCAGAAGGGCCTGTTTCCACACTGTAAGTAATCTAAAATGGACATTGAATCATTTAAAATTACTTGGTGTATTTTTTTTAGTGTTGGTACAATTCTATGCATGTTATACTGTATTCTGACAAAGGTAAAAGATAAAGAAACCAATGCCAGAGCACCCAAGTTGACAAAAGTAATGGGATATGTGTGGCACATGCATGTGGGTGACACAAATTGTTTTTGTTTTAATTTTTTCAGGGGTTTTGGGTGTCACTGGCTGGGCATCCACAATTGCCCTTAAGAAGTTGGTGAGCTTCCTTTTTTGAACCACTGCAGCTCATTTGGTGGAGGCATCCCCCAAGAGGTTTTGGGAGGGATTTCCAAGATTTTGACCCAACAGCACTGAAGGAGCTGAGGGAAATATTTCCAAGTCAGGATGGAGAGGAACATTGGTGTTATTCCCATGTATCTGCTGCTCTTGTCCTTCTAGATAGTAGTGGTCATGGGTTCAGAAGGTATTATCCATGGAGCACTGGTGCATTTCTGCAGTGCATCCTGTAAATGCTAAACATTGCTGCTACTGAGTATTGGTGGTGGATATGGTGCCAATCAAATGGCTTTTATACCAGATGGCCAAACTTCTTGAGTGTTATTGGAGCTGCACTCTTCTAGGCAATTGGGGAGTAGTCCATCACATTCCTGTCTTATGTTTGTAGATGGCAGACAGGTTTGGGGGAATAAGGAGATGCCGAATTCCTAGCTGTTTAAACCGCTCTTGTAACCACAATATTTATAAAGGATGTCGATGTATAGACATCTTCTCAACGATGGGACCGACAGGAACAGTTAGTAAAAAGCAACAAAGATCAGCAGAGTGTGCTGTCACTGTTGAATGACTCAGCCTGGCAGTGTGTGTGTGCCTATGAAGTAAGTACAAGGTTAGGTTAGCATTGGCAACTCCAATTATTGAATAGTCTGTCAAATTCCTCTGCCAGTAGCGAAGATTTTTGTTATCTGTCCATGGGATGTAGGCGTCACTGGCTGGGCAGCATTTATTATCCATCCCCAGTTGTTCTTGAGTTAGACTTTGAAGAATGAGAGGTGATCTCATTGAAACAGCCAGGGGCTCGACAGGGTAAATGGTGAGAGGATGGTTCCCCTCATGGGAGAATCTAGGACAGAGGGTATCATCTCAGAATAAAGGGGGAACCAACTTAAGACAGAGATGAAGATGAATTTCTTCCCTCAGAGGGTTGAGAATCTTTGGAACTCCTTGCCAGAGAGCTTTTTTTTGGGGGGGGGGGGGAGGCGGGGTTGGGGGGGAGGGGGTACAGACCTTCTGTATATTTAAAGTTGAGAAAGAAAGATTCTTGATTGGTCGGGAAATCAAGTGTATCAGGCAAAGGGCAGGAAGGGGATGTGAAGAGTGTTGGATCAGCTATGATCCCATTGAATGGCAGTGCAGGCTCTTGGTCCTGTTTCTTATGCTGTAATGGGCTGCTGCTCAGCAAAGAGGTCCACCCAAATCTCTATAGTCATTGTCCTTCTAGAGGAATAGACAAGGTAAGGAAAACTACTGTCAATATTTTTGAATCAATTTATTTCAAGATGTAATTGCACACATTGCTCAGACCATTGACCGCTCAGTGGTCAGTACTACTGCCTCAGAGCACCCAGAACCTGAGTTCGATTCCGCCCTCAGGCAAGTGTCTGTGTAGAGTTTGTGCTTTCTCCCCATGCTTGCTTGGGCTCCCCTGGATGCTCTGCTCTCCTCCCACAGTCCAAAGACATGCTGGTTCATTGGATTGGCCATGCTAAATTTCTCCTTGTGTTCAGGACTGTGCAGGCTATGTGGGCTAGCCCTGGGAATAGGATAGGGGGTGGGTTTGGGCGGAATGCTCTTTGGAAGGTCATTGTGAACCTGATGGGTCGAATGGCCTGCATCCACACTGTAGGAATTCTATGATTGAGTATGGGAGTTGGGATATCATGTTGCAGTTGTACAGGATGCTGGTTAGGCCACTTTTGGAATACTGAATCTAGTTCTGGTCACCCTGCTATAGGAAGGATATTACTAAGCTAGAGAGGGTTTAAGCTGGAGATGGTTCAGGAGAGATTACCAGGATGTTGTTGGGATTGGAGAATTTGAGTTATAAGGAGAGGCTGGATAGACTGGGACCTTCCTCCCTCAGAGCATAGGAGTTGCAGGGTGATCTTATAGAAGATTATAAAATCATGAGGATCATAGATAACCTGAATAACGAAGATCTTTTCCCTAGGGTGAGGGAGTTCAAAACTAGAGAATATTATCTTAAAATGAGAGGAGAAAGATTTAAAAGGGACCTGAGGGGCAGTGTGTTCACACAGGGGGTGGTTCGTGTGTAGAGAGGAAGTGGTAGATTCAGGTAAAATTGGAACATTTCAAAGACACTTGGACAGGTACATGAATAGGGAAGAACTGAAAGAACTACAGATGCTGTAAATCAGAGAGGAAGATAGAAATTGCTGAAAAGCTCAGCGGATCTGGCAGCATCTGTGGAGAGAAATCAGAGTTAACGTTTAGAGTCCACTTCTGAGGAAGGGTCACTGAATCCGAAGCATTATCTCTGATTTCTCTCCCCAGATGCTGAGCTTTCACAACTATTTCTGTTTTTGTCCATGAATAGGAAAGGTTGAAAGGCTTATGGGCCAAATACAGGCGATTGTGACTAGTTTAGTTTGGGCAACCTGGGTCAGCATGGACTGGTTGGGCTGAAGGGTCTGTTTCCATGCTGTGCAACTCAAAGACTTTATTTTAGAAGGTTTTGTGTAGAGGCAGTAAGAGTGTTATTAAAATGGAACTGGTAGATTTTCCTTCTCTACAATGTCTCTTCCGGTTCAATGTTTGGTTAATAGTCACTCCCAGGATGTTGGTAATGGGAAATTCAGTGATGAGAATGCCATAGACTGTCAAGAGGTAATGGTTACATTCTCTCTTGTTGGAGATTGTGTAATTGACTGGTATTTGCGTGCTGCAAATAATATATGACATTTGTCAGCCCAAAACTTGATACTTCGAAGACTTGTTGCATTTAGACATGGACTTCTTGTATTTGAGGAGTCACGAATGGTTCTGAACATTGATGTTCATGCAGCAAACATTTCCTCTTCTGATGGAGGAAGATAGTTGATGAAGCAGCTGAAGATGTTTGCGCCTAGGACATGATCCTGAGGAACTCCTAATGAGATGGTTGATCTATAGTACCTACCACCAGCTTGGTTTTCAGCCTAGTAAGCTTTCCGTTCTGATTCCCATTGACTTTAGTTTTGTTTTGGCTCCTTGATATCAAAGGCAGCCCCTTTCACCCCAACTGATACCATTCTGATTACAGGACCTTCAAAAGGACAATGTGCAAAAGGAGAGGCAAAGATAGTCTCGTATACTGTATCAACTAACATTAAAGGCAAGTCAGAAGTCATTCTTCTATGGGCAAATAGTGGAAGAGTAATAAGATGGGTCTGAGGCAGGAGATCAAAAAGACGACTGAGGAAGTGGCATGGCCAAGGTATGAAATAAACATTTTGCCTTTGTTTTTAACAAAGAACAGATGCTTCCAAGGTCATAGAGCTAATTGGGTCTCTAGATGGAGGCACACCATGACTATAGCCATTTTTAAGAAAGCAGCTCATCACCTCATCTTGAGGGCCAACAGGGATGGGCAATAAATACCAGTCTAACCTGTGATTCCCACATCTCATGAAGGAATCAAAACCGTCTTCCAAAAGTGCTTTTGGCAAATTGTCACAAACTAGTCAAATTGAAGCACGTGCAATAAAGAGACAGTAGCAATATGGATACATAGTTGCCAAATGGCAGGAGAAAGGTGAATGTAAACAGTAGCGTTTCGGGCACTTCAAGGTTTGTGGTTGACACAAAATGCAGATATGATGTAAATGGTAACAAGGATAGAGATAGACTTCAATAAAGCAGGACTAGACTGTGCAATCAGTGAATATGTAGCAACTGAAATGAAATACAAAGAAATTTTGGTAGGAAGAATGAGGAGAGGTAATTAAAAAAAACAAAGAATAGAATTGTAAAGGGAATGTAGGAATAGAGACACATGGGTTATATGAGCACACGGAAAGTGGCAAGGTAGGTTGTGGAAGCAGTTACCAAAACATTTTATAAATGGCATAGAGAAAACACAGGAAATCATGTTGACCCCTTATAAAAGGCTAAACAAAAAAATTAATGAACTGAAGATGCTGGAAATCTGAAACAAAGACAGAAATTATTGGAGAAACTCAACAGGTCTGGGAGCATTTGTGGAGAGAAAGCAGAGTTAATGTTTTAGGTCTAGTCACCTTTCTTCAGAACCTTCTGGCTTGGCAACAACTGGAATATTGCATCCAATTCTGGGTGCTGTACTTCTTAAATGTTATGATTTGGAGACACCGGTGTTGGACTGGGGTGTACAAAGTTAAAAATCACACAACACCAGGTTTCTCGTCCTTTGAGTTTATTTGGAAGCACTAGCTTTTGGAGCGCTGCTCCTTCATCACCATCTGATGAAGGAGTGTCGCTCCGAAAGCTAGTGTTCTTCCAAATAAACCTGTTGGACTATAACCTGGTGTTGTGTGATTTTTTAACTTCTTAAATGTGACGACTTGAAGGAGGATGTAGAAATTATTTAACAGAATGGCTTCAGGAGTGAGAGACTTTAGCTACATGGAGACATTTGTGAAGCTGTGTTAAAAGGATACTTGATAAAGGTGTTTGAGATCATGAAGGGGCTGGTTAAAGTTGATTGGGCAATACTTTAAAAACATACTCATTGTGTCAATGATGGTCATATTTGTTGTATTGCTAAATGATGCATCGATGGGAAGCTTAGAAAATTAATTCATCACAAGAATGTAATCTACCCCATGTACTGTGAATAAGGCTGTTTCTATTTCAATTCTAAGGAGTGACTAGAACACCATGCAGATGTTGAGGCTCTCTCCACCCATGCTTGTCATGCTTCACGTGTGTTCTAGAGTCATTGAATTTTTTGATTCATCCCTTGCCAATATGCTGATTGATATACTAGCCATCCTGTGTGTTCAATACCCATGTTCCTCTGGAGTAGTATAGACATGATATCTTGGTGAAGTGGACTTGTCTGCCCTTGTAGATGACTTGTATACCAAGTGTGTCTCTGTATGGCCAAAATATTCTCAAGTACTACTTCAATACTGTCGGGCCACCACTGAATAATCTCTTTTCCAACTCCTATTGCTTATCTTCGGCAGTTGTTGTTTGCAACTGTTTACACTGCCTTTGGTCAGAGAGTAACAGTCCAACCTTGAGAGCATCTTCTAACTTTGCAGTCCAAAGCATCAATGTATAGATCAATGGAAATATCTCTGTCTTGTACCTTAACAAGATAATGCTGCAAATGTGACAGTGCATCCAGTAGCAGTTTGTGGTACACATCTGGTGGTTCATGATCCATTTTCAGTGGTAGATTTCCTGCTAAATAAGTCTGTTTTGAAGCTGCATGATGCTAAATGTCAGTGCTGATGTGTTATATTCAATATTAGAGTAGTTGACTTGCACAGGTTGTCAGGATTTCCAAAGGAGACACGTGCCTTGAGCTTTTTGTGATGCATCCACTTTAGTGTTGTGGCTTTCCTGGGGCTGCAGTATTATAGAAAACAGGACCTTGCTCACAGAACATGTTTGATTGAATGAAAGATATATTGATGGTTGTTGTACAACACATAAGTGATGCCCTTCTTTGGAGTGGCACAGTAGCTCAGTGGGTAGCTCTGTTGCCTCACAGCACCAGGGACCTGGGTTCAATTCCAGCCTCGGGCAACTGTCTGTGTGGAGTTTGCACATTCTCCCCTTGTCTGCATGGGTTTCCTCCAGGTGCTCTGGTTCCTCCCATATTCCAAAGATGTGCCGGTCAGGTGAATAGTGTTCAGGGATGTGTGGGTTAGGTGTATTAGTGTGGGGGAATGGGTCTGGGTGGGTTACTCTTCGGGGGGTTGGTGTGGACTTGTTGGGCCAAATGGCCTGTTTTCACAATGAGGGATACTATATCTTAATCAAAATAGTTTCACTTGAAGCTCCTTCTAAACGTCCAGATCAGTCTTCCTTGGAGAGCCAATAAATGGGATGAATCGTCCTTAGGTTTCAACACTGCATCACCCTTAAAATTGCTGCCTGTGTCAATTCATTCATGGTACCATTGTTCTGATAGTTAAGTAATTCTTCTATTGTGTCACATGTGCCACTTCAGTGCCATTCTCGACCATTGATATCTCCCAATTAGATGATTTTGGGAAGGCAGGATGAGTCGTGTACTGGCACTACATTGCGATTCTGCCAATGCACAGCTCTGTTGATCCATTACACACTGTTCAATAGCCCATCATAAGCTGTACCACGGTAAGCCACTTGCTGAACTAGATTATCTCCTAGGATGAATAGTTGTAATATATTGACACTCGCTCCTGTGTTGATCTTAGCTTTCCGTGTGTGTTGTCCTGCCTTTACACAAAGTAATGCTAATGGTTGTAAAAGCTTCTGACAGTCTTAATGTCAGTATGCTATGTGAGGTTAATAATATGGAAAGCTTGGTCATGCTCTGAGACTTTGTCTTTCTGTTGGTTGACTCTGAACTTTACTGAATGCTTATAGTTGTGCATCTTAGCACTGGCAGCAAGTAAATTGTTGTGATGTTGTACCAGCTTGTGGGTTACTTGTGGTTTGTACTGGCTTGGCTTTTGGCATCAAATTTCTAGTACATGCCCAAACGTCCCTTGGTGCCACATGCTTTACAGATATCACAAAAAATCTGGGCAGCTTTTGAACAGGTCTTAAATATCACATCCGTTGCAGATCTTGTTGTTTTGGTGCACTTTTGGCTAACAGTAATATCGTTGGCTGCATCTTAAACATATAATTATTGTCAATCTGCTATTTACTTCATACTTTGCATCATTCTTATGTCCATCCTTTAGCAATTTGTGTTTTTACCCATGTGGGTCTTGCTGGTTGGTCCAGTATTTACTGCCCATCTCTCTAGTTGCCCTTGAGAAGGCAGAGGTAACCTGCCTTCTTGAATTGCTGTGGATAGACCCGTAATGCTCTTTAGAGAGGGAATTCCAGGCTTTTAATTCAGTGATACTGAAGGAACATCAATATATTTCATGTCAGGGTGGTAAGTGCCTTGGAGGGGAACTTCAGGTAGTGTTGTTCCTATGTATTTGGTGCCCTTGTCATTCTGGGTGGAAATATTCATGTGTTTGGAAGATGATGTATGTGGATTTTGGGTGAATTTCTGCCATATATCTTGCAGTGCTTCTATGTTGCTACTACTAAGTGTTAGTGATGGAGGGAATGGATGCTTGTGGATGTGGTGCCAAGCAAGCAGGTTGCTTCGTCTTGTATGGTATCAAGCTTCTAGAATATTGTTGGAGCAGCACCTATTTTAGAAAGTGAGTATTCCATCACAATCCTGACTTGTCCCTTGAGGATGGTGGACAGTATTTCGGGAGTCAGGAGGTGAGTTACTTGCTGAAATGTTCCTAGCCTCTGACCTGCTCTTGTAGCCATTGTGTTCATATGACAAGTCTATTTGAGTTAGTGGTCAATGGTAACCCCAAGGAATGTTCATAATGGAGGATTCAGTGATGCTAACACCATTGATCAGAATGTCTCTCAATGGAGATGTTCATTGTCTGGCATTAATGAATGATCCTTTTTGTGCCCAAAATAGCTTTCCTAGAAGATTTACTTTGTGTAAAGATGAAGGCAAATTCAAAGAGCCTCTCTGCCAATTCCTCTTTGGGAATATCACACTCATGGTCTTTGCTGTGACATCTTCCAATAAACTGGTCAATTGACTATTAGGTTGCTGTCTGTATGATGGAAGTTATAATCTATTAGCACTGAAGTTGCTTTTTCCCCTTAAGCTGGACTTCAAAAATCTTGCAGACCTTTTCTGAATTGTTTTCTGATTGTCAATGGAAAGACCTTCCTTGCCATTGGCAAACAAGATAATAGAACTGCATAGGCTGCTTTGAACAGTTATAATTTAGTAAGGATATCACTGGATCTGCAATCCATAATGAGATTTCTGCTATCCCTGATTCCATCTTAAAAACATTACAATGTACCATATTAAGACATGTTTTCCTGAATTTGTGTCAGGGTAAATTTTAAATTTCTCTTTCTTTCATGAAAAAAACTTTACAGCTGTTATTATGGAGACTGTTACTAATGTATCAACAGTCAGGACCAAAGCATTCTAACCTTCTAGCCTCCACTGCATTGGTCTTGTGTTCCAGCTTAAGAGTGCATTTCAGCCTGTTGTTGTCTTCTTCTGAAATTAATTTTATCATGAAAGAATTTACATTCTAATAAAAAAGCCTTGTTTCTTTGGTGGTAAACACCCTATTTATACATTTGTCTTGTATTCATAGAAATTGATGCTGCTTAAAAGTGAGAAACTTTTAGTCCAAATTCACCACCTAAACCTAATATTGAATTTTCTAAATTTCTACCACCAAGATATTGGAATATTCCTAGAAACAGCTATCACTGCTACCATGTTGTGAGTTTGTACCTTTTTTATATTCGCTCACTGAAAGTGGGTTTTGATAGCTGGTTAGCATTTATTGCCTGTTCCTAGTTGACCTTGGGAGCATCTGATGCGGCAATGCTTATCTTCCATAATCCAAGAAATGGCATATATATAATAACTGTAATTAACATCTTTTTAATTTTCTTCATGTACAAACATTACATTCCTGAGGTACATAAGCGTCTAGGCTAACATTAAATTATTGGGTTACAACTGAGCAGTATGCTTTCAGTACAGTGTCATGCTTCAAGTGCTACAAGTTAAAATGGAGTATGGAGTCTATATCTTCAGGTCACACCCTATGATACAGTGACAATGCAATGAGCATATCTCTTAGAGTTATACTGACAGAGAGACATAACACAACACGATATAAGAACCAGATTTAAGGTAATTAGGAAACATTAAAAACTTTTTAACAGTCCAAAGATGTGCAGTTTAGGCAGATTAGCCATGGTAAATTGTCCATAGTATCCAGGGATATGCAAGCTGGTGGTTTAGCCATGCTAAATGGGGGATATGGAGATAGGTTGGGGGAGCTGAGTCTGGGTCTGGGTGGGATGCTCTTCGGAAGGTCAGTGTGAACTCCATAAGACCATAAGACATAGGGGTGGAAGTAAGGCCTTTCGGCCCATTGAGTCCACTCTGCCATTCAATTATGGCTGATGGGCATTTCAACTCCACTTACCCGCATTCTCCCCATAGCCCTTAATTCCTTGTGACATCAAGAATTTATCAATCTCTGCCTTGAAGACATTTAGCGTCCCGGCCTCTACTGCACTCTGCGGCAATGAATTCCACAGGCCCACCACTCTCTGGCTGAAGAAATGTTTCCGCATTTCTGTTCTGAATTTACCTCTTCTAATTCTAAGGCTGTGACCACAGGTCCTAGTCTCCTCACCTAATGGAAACAATTTCCTAGCGTCCACCCTTTCCAAGCCATGTATTATCTTGTAAGTTTCTATTAGATCTCCCCTTAATCTTCTAAACTCAATGGGCCAAATGGCCTCTTTCTGCACAATAGGGGTTCTATGATTCTATCAATGCAACAAAACATGGAAATTATCCTGATTGCTTCTGTACACTCTTAAAAGGAGTTATATTCTTTTTAAAAAATACAATATTGATGAGGAAATCATCTGTTGTATTTTATTTGTATTGCATCCAATTTGGGAAAAGTCTACAGTTGTTCATCACTTCAGCTAAAAATTCCAGGGTTTGTTCTTTGAAATTCTGGCCTAGCCAGCAATACCAAAAAACCCTATATAATATCTTGAATTCCTACCCAGAAGTGATTTGATGTACCAATTTGTATGTACTGAAGGATTTCCAAGCATCACCTTATTCCATCCAAAACCCTCTTGTTTTGAATGTGGGTTCCAGTTGTACCATTTCTGCAGTTTTTTTTTGCTGTTTAATACATCTCTGTAATGCTGGCATTGATCTTTCTGGAATGTTAAAAAATATTGCATTTTTAAGAGGGTATAAGGTAACATATCCTCTGAGTCTGCAAGAATGGCATAACCAATATCTGTGTAGAGAGGCTGGGTGAGCTGTATATAATTTCAAGGTACAATTAATCTCTCATCTCATTCTGCTGACCTATTGTCACAGTCTAGTGAACAAAGTCAAAACCTTGAGGACTTGGGTACTTCGGAAACAAGTACAAGGGTGCCATTAAGAATGGCTTATTACGGACAAAGCAATATTTAAAAAAATCAGCTCAAAAGAGTAGTACAGTGGCTCAGTGGTTAGCATTACTGCTTCACAGCACTAGGGACCCAGGTGTGATTCCACTCTCAAGTAACTATCTGTGTAGAGTTTGCATATTCTCCCTGTGTCTGCACTGGTGTGCTCTGGTTTCCTCCCACAGACCAAAGTTGTGCAGGTTAACTGAATTGGCTATGCTAAACTGCTCATAGTACCCAGGGATGTGCAGGCTAGGTAGGTTAACCATGTGGGGTTACAGGGAAGGGTGAGGTTCTGTTTGGAGGGTAGTGTGGACTTGATGGACCAAGTGGCCTGTTACACACTGTAGGAATCTGATTCTATTCTGAACTGTTATATTGTTCATTTGTGCCTTAATGTGAGCAGTTTCTCAGGGGAACGTGCGTATGTGTAGCAGTAAATTTGTATCTATATGTGGGTTGGATTCTAAGCTGGTCCTAAAAGGGATCATCTGTGGATAATAGACTAGATATAGGCAATATGTTACAAACCAAGAGTTGGTTACTTTGTTGCATCACCCACCCGTAATCTTTTTCAGCCTCTCAAAACAAATAAAGTTAAATGCCATCCCACTTAGTCATAGTCATAGTCATAGAGATGTACAGCATGGAAACAGACCCTTCGGTCCAACTTGTCCATGCCGACCGGATATCCCAACTCAATCTAATTCCACCTGCCAGCACCAGGCCCATATCCCTGTAAACCCCTCCTGTTCATATACCCATCCAGATGCCTCTTAAATGTTGCAATTGTACCAGCCTCCACCACTTCCTCTGGCAGCTCATTCCATAAATATACAACCCTCTGAGTGAAAAAGTTGCCTTGTAGGTCTCTTTTATATCTTTCCCCACTCAACTTAAACCTATGCCCTCTAGTTCTGGACTCCCCGACCCCAGGGAAAAGACTTTGCCTATTTATCCTATCTATGCCTCTCATGATTTTATAAACATCAAAAGGTCACCCCTCGGTCTCCGATGCTCCAGGGAAAACAGCCCCAGCCTATTCAGCCTCTCCCTATATCTCAAATCCTCCAACCTTGACAACATCCTTGTAACTTATTTCAACTTAACCTGATTCATCATATTTGGTAAGTCTTGTTTCTTTGTTGAGCTGTTATAAATTTCCTGAAATACTAAGGTGGGGGGGGGGGGGGGGGGGGGTGGAATGTTGTGCTCTAGATCATTTTTGTTTTTAAATGCTGTGCTGCCTTCTAATGGGAAATAATGTTTGAGGTAAGGATTCACACTTCTGAAGGTTTTGAATTTTGCTGAAGACAGAGGCACATTGCTCAAATCATCAGGGAAAATGCAAGAATGCCAAAATGCAAACAATTTATGCCAAAGCAGCTAAGTGTATGAATTGGCTGACATGTTAACTCTGTTTGGCCAAAATTGTTGCCATGGGAAAAGCACTGGGACACCATTGATTGCCCAAGGTCCCAAGTGGAAAATGTGCAAATCTTGAACATATTCCTTTAGTATGTGGAGAACAGATCCGTGTGTATGAATGTATTCCAGAGAAAATGAGCCCCTTGAGCTCATAACAAAAGCAATGCAAGCCATTGTCAGGCATCCATGAAAGCGCTTGGTTTTTATTTTTTTGTCTTTGTTTACTTACCCTTCAAGAGGCTGTTGCCTGGGAAGTGGAAAGCAGCTGAGCTCTCATAGAGCATGCCTCAGATGGCTGTGTCAAACTCGTCTACATCTTAAAATGACAACTGCTGCAGCATCCCAGCATGTGCTTGGGCAGACTGACTGTGTGGCGTTACTGTAGCACTGAGGCAGAGCAACAGCAGTGAAGCAGACTCCCATCCATTCTGGGACAAAATAGTAAGTGCTTTTCCCATCATGGTGGTGTTGCCCGCTTACCACCCTTGACAACAATTATTGACATAGCACAAAGAGTCAAATCTGTATCAACTAACCACACACTTTATTAGTTTCATTAAAACAGACATACAATTCACATCGTTTGGTTAAGAAATGGTTAACCGTAGGCATGCAATTCATACAAGGCTAAAATTCAAGCGCACATCCATTCATTTTTCAAAGATGTTCCTTGAACAGTCAACATAAATAAAGGCTAATACCCAAGAATCGAAGCTCATGCTGGCCAGGCAACTTCCCACTGGTCTTGGGGTTACCTCCACACATCCAAGCGAGCTGTCCACAACTTCGTGAAGGTTAGTCTCCAGAGTTTTCACTGCTGCCATGTCGAAATCCTGCATTTTTATCCTTTTTCCTTATCTTTCTGATTTGTGGTGTCTTGTCGTTGTCTGAGCTCATCTGACAAGCCAGTGTCTTTCTACTATGGGCTCAACCCAAGGACACTTTTTTTTAGGATTACCTCATTATACTTCCTCCAAAGAAGGACTTGCACCGTATATCATCCTCAGAGCTGATCTGGTTCAAGCCAACCCAAGCCAGTGGTTGGGACTCAGGTAATTTCAGTTCACAATCTTGCTTTTTTTAAATGTTTGAGCGGCACCTGGCCAACAATGTCATGGCTACACTCACTGGACTGTACCTTAGAGAGCAATGCGAGAATGATGTGGCACTCATCCAAGGGAGCCAAAACCAGCATGGCAGCCATCTCAGCTTCCAAACCAGATCCAAAAGCTGTCAGGAGATCCTCCACTGCATTGTTGGACCATGATGGTGTTCATGGAACTGATTACATGATCCATGTTGGATAGAATGGTGTCCATGTTTCATGTGAACTTCTGACATAAGTTTGAGCCAGCTTTTCCCATGTGCTGAGATAATATGTCACTGATGCCTTGTACTTCATGGAGGATTGCCACAAACTGCCTCCAACCCAGAGTCCTGTGCAACAAAACTAGTATCCCAATGCCTTCACACTTGTGCCCAAAAATTCACAGGACATTAATTACAATGAGGCATGCCAAAGACCTTTCCACCAGATCACAAGGATAGATGTAGTGGAAAAAGTCTATTCAACACCTATCCAATTAACTCTCTAGCCAACATCATTTGTTTCTTTCTCAATTTATTTTGTTAATTTTCTAATTTTTTGTTTCCGAAGAATTTCGTCTAAAGCATCTTAGGTAACTTTTATACCTAAGATAGCGCTGTAATGTGGCAACTGTTAACTGTTCGCTGTATCCATTCAGTACATGTGAAAAGCTAATTCAATTCAATTCAAGCATCATCATTCTCATTTAAAAGTGAGGATCATACTTTTTTTTTGATTCAAGAGGTTTCCAGTTCCGAAAACTACTGCCAATGTTCTCGATCCATCAGTTGTACACAGGAATAGAAACTCGCCTGATGATCTTGGTGACGGTGGAAATTCACTGCTTCTCGGCCATTGCAAGCTTTTGGAGGAGTTGGCAGCTTGTTGTCGGTGGTTGACAGGAACTAGTGCTGAATGGAAGTGAGGAGATCTGTCCCCAAACTGGTGGAAAATATAAAGTCACACTCAACCTTAGTAGACACAATCATAACTTCTTTAGCTCTTTCTTTGCACAAAGATTAGACATGACCTAATTGAATGGCAGAAAAGGCTGTTCCTATGCCCGAGGCAGTCCTCCGAGCAACCACAAATAAATGCTCCAAATCCTGAGACTGGTGAAGGAATAAATATCAATGAATTAAGCCTCCATTCTCCTGTCATTGCTGGATGGCTTTGAAACATACTGACTTTGAAAAGGTATGAAATATGTATGAAAGACACTGAGTGACATACAAAGCAGTGCTCTCTCACTCTCAACCAAGAACCTCAGTACCTGCCCTGGGAGAAGGTGATTGTGAAAAGATCCACTTACGAACAAACACATTATTTATGATATCTGGCAGAGAAGACAGAGAATTTAAAACTTGCTCTGAGATTTCAAAAATGCCCTTTCCGTGCCTTTTCCCTTTTTTTTATTGTTTATAAAACTGTGAGAGAGATGTAACAAAGCATAATGGAATCCCAGACCTTTGTTTTTAAAAAAACAAAGAACTCCAGATGCTGTAAATCAGAAACAATAGCAGAAATGGCTGCAAAAGCTCAGCAGATCTGGCAGCATCCATGGAGAGAAATCAGAGTTAACGTTTTGGGTTGAGTTCTGAGGAGGGGTCAATCGACCTGAAACTTTAACTCTGATTTTACTCCATGGATGCTGCCAGAGCTTCTCCAGCAATTTCTGTTTATGCTTGAGAATCCCGGGCTTCTTTATTAATAGGGTGCAAAAGCAAGAAAGTTTTGTTAAACTTGTACAATACACTAGTTTGACATAGCTCCTGATGGTCTTTGTAAGTATGCCTAATTGGTCAATGTAACTCTTGCCTAATGTTATCACTCAATAAACTACATCTTATTAAAATGAGTGCTTTGTCTTGTTAAGACTCATCGGTGGTTCACTTTCATTACTACTAATCAAACAGGCTCATACATCTAGCATAGAAAAGAAGAATGGGAAGATCTTGGGGCATGGTGTTGTGTCCCTACCTTAGAGACAGGAGACCTGGATTCAAGCCCCACTGACTTCAGTGGTGTGTAGTATGTTGATTTTTAAAAATCTGGAAAAGAGGATGAGTGGCAGCTCTGTACCCAACTACAAGCCATCAGCAATTGTTATTAGACCATATGGCAGACAGTGGTATTCAAAATCCTGAGGGATCTGGATAATGTAGTCAGTGAGAAACTGTTCACACTGGTGGAAGGATTGGGAATACAAGGACACTCCCACAGTGAGTGGCTAGAATTTAATAAATATTGCTTCAGAGTATGATGGAGCCAGGCTTGACTGATGCATTCAAAAGGAACTTGGTTAGATATCCAAAAAGCAAACATGAAGAGAAGGACAGAAGGTGATGTTTTACAAAGGGTCAGTTCGACTCGAAACGTCAGCTCTTTTCTCTCCTTACAGATGCTGCCAGACCTGCTGAGATTTTCCAGCATTTTCTCTTTTGGTGATGTTTTAGAGGCCTGGTGCCGACACAATGGGCTGAATGGCCTCCTCCTGTGCTGTAACAGCTCTGTGATTCTGTGACCTGGCTAACAGCCAATGGTGGCCCAGTAAGTGTGACTGAAAATCTCAAACATGTCACAATCCATCATCAGCTCCGTACTAGAGATTAGCTAAATGTAGCTTGAGTCCCTCGCCTGAGCTGATGAGAATTGCAATGACGCAAACAAAAAGCAAGCCAAAACTGCGTGAGACAATTCACTGCTCTTTAACTTCTACATGAGTTGCCAGACAATTCGGATATTCCCAGATTCTTTTTGTCATTTCTTCTGATAAAATGGCACCTGTGAAAACATCCTGGGCTCAAGTGGATGCTTCATGTACCTTTGACTTTAGTGAGCCAACTCACCCAAGGTGTATTTAACCCCATCTTTACACAACAGATTCAAAATCCGGAAGATCTTTCTCTAAATGTTTCTCATGGTTTACTGTCAGGTATGACATGTTAGCTGCTCCTGTCACTTTTGAGCCAAGGTCTTTTGAGTTCAAATTTCCTCAAGAGACTTGAAAACAATGTTTACTGCTGTCACGCCAGAACCACACTGAAGGAGTGCTACACGGTCAGAGACACCATCCTTCAGATAACCTATTAAACTCTAGATCTATGATCTAAGATGGGTGTAAAAGGCCATGAGCATTTTCAGAGAGCAAGGAAATTCTCCGT
The DNA here is from genome assembly GCF_020745735.1 of Hemiscyllium ocellatum. Lineage (NCBI taxonomy): Eukaryota > Metazoa > Chordata > Chondrichthyes > Orectolobiformes > Hemiscylliidae > Hemiscyllium > Hemiscyllium ocellatum. The sequence goes on from NC_083408.1 coordinate 38,912,221, forward strand.
GGTGTCATGGATAAATCAAGGTCACCAGTATAGATGATCTGGTCTCCTCACATCCCCACTTGTGGGAGCTAGCTGTGTGCAAACTAGTTGAAGCATCTCTTAAATTGGAACAGTGATTACATGTCAAATCTGTTGAATTAGATATAAATCACTTCAGAACATTCTGAGTTAATAAAGTTTGCCATAGAAATTCCAATCTTTCTTTCTTTTAACATTTGATTTGATTTATTGGAGCCACGCGTGCCTAAGTACAGTTCAAGTAGACAGATAGGAGGCTGGAAGAACACAGCAAGGCAGGCAGCATCAGGAGGTGCAGAAGTCGATGTTTTGTGTACAACCCTTCTTCAGGACTGAGGGTGGGTGTAGATAAAGGGGGGGGTGGCGTGGGCAGGGTGGTTAAGTGGGTATAGGTGAAAAGCTTTGCTTTGCAAGTAGTACAGACAGATCATAGCAAACAAGGACATTCAGATCAAAGGGTGCTTAGGCAATGAGGCATACAAGGTTACAGCTGCACAAAGCAAGATCAACATTATTTGAAGTTAGAGGGGTCCACTCAGCAGTCTAATAATGGCCGGGAAGAAGCTGTTCTTGAACCTGTTGGTGCGTGTGTTGAACCTTCTGTACCTTCTGCTTGACAGAAGAGGTTGGGAGAGAGCATTACTGGAGTGGGAGGGGTCTTTGATGATGTTGGCAGCATTTCCTCAATGAGAAGTGTCAATGGAGTCCACAGATGGGAGGTTGGCTTCTGTGATGGTCTTGGCTGTGCACACAACCTTCTGTGGTTTCTTATGGTCCTGGGCAAACAGTTGCCATACCAGGTCGTTATGCCCCCTGGATAGAATGGTGCATAAATTGGTGAGGGTCCTTATGGATATGGATGTGCAAACTTTTCTTTGCAGAATCGTATCATCTTATTCTGTGGGGCCCAAAACTGTCTTTAATTTTCAGATTCCTCATCCCCAAACAGTCGAGAGGCTATAAAATCTGAGCTCAGTGACACCCTATCATGACTTTCTGATCCATCATTGCCTTCCATGGTGATCTCATAGTGCCATGCAGCATGGAAACAGATCCTGCGGTCCAACCAGTCCATACCGAACATAATCCCAAACTAAACTAGTCCCGATTTGGAGATGCCGGTGTTGGACTGGGGTGTACAAAGTTAAAAATCACACAGCACCAGGTTATAGTCCAACAGGTTTAATTGGAAGCACACTAGCTTTCGGAGCCACGGTCCTTCATCAGGTGATTGTCACCTGATGAAGGAGCGTCGCTCCGAAAGCTAGTGTGCTTCCAATTAAACTTATTGGACTACAACCTGGTACTGTGTGATTTTTAACTTTAAACTAGTCCTGCCTGCCTACTCCTGGCCCATGTCTTTCCCAACCTTTCCTATTCAAGTACTTATCTAAATGTCTTTTAAACATAATTGGGCACCCATCCACCACTCCACTGGCTGTTAATTCCATGCACTTTGTGTTTTTTTTAAAAAACATTAACTTCATGTCCTTTATTTAAATCTTTCCCGTCTCACCCAGGTTTGAACTCGCCCACCCTAGAGAAAAGACACTTGCTATTCACCTTATCTATGCCTGTCATGATCTTATAGATCTATAAGGTCACCTCTCAACCTCCTACGCTCCAGTGAAAAAGGTCCCAGCCTATCCAGCCTTTCTTTATAACTCAAACCATGTCCTCTACGGACCTTGCTTTCTCCCCTTCTTTCCCTCCAATCTCCCGATTAATCAAAGCCCTTAGGCATTGCAGATTTCAGCATCGCATTTACATATGCATTTCTCCAGAGGATTTCTCATATTTGGAGTGATAGAGAACACTGTGCATTTTATTTCTAAAAAGGGTAATGTGAGTGACAACAGAAAGTCAAAGTGGAAATGGAGAGGTCAATGAAACCTTCATACTGCAACAAAAGTTATTGAAGTATAAAATAAAAATAAGAAGTGCTTGAAAAAGCATTAGGCAACATGGAAGTGTTAATGTTTTGAGACCTAGAGATGGCATATTTTGAGTAATAGGTGAGATTAGATCACTTACAGTGTGGAAAAAGGCCCAACAAGTCCACACCGACCCCCTGAAGAGCAACCCACCCAGACCATTCCCCTACATTTACCCCTTCACCTAACACTACAGGCAATTTAACATGGCCAATTGACCTAACGTGCAAATGTTTGGACTGTGGGAGGAAGCCGGAGCACCTGGAGGGGACCCACACAGATGGGGGATAGAATGTGCAAACTCCACACAGACAGTAGTCTGAGGTGGGAATTGAACCCCGGTCTCTGGCGCAGCAGTGCTAACTATTATGTCACCATGCGGCCCATAGTGGGTGGACAAAAGACAAAGGGAAGATGTGTAACAGGATAAAAGACCAGGAAGGTTGAACAACAACAAAGTTATACGACCAACTCGTTGGGATTGGAGGTGGAGCAAGAAACCGGAACCAAAGAAATTACTTATGCACTTAGAAGACATTATGCTGCTCACACAGAAAGAGAAGCAAAGAAAAGAAATGAAATGAATACAAGAGTTTGCAATCTGAAATTGTTGAACTCATTGCTGAGTCCAAAAGGTTGTAAAATGCCTTAATAAAAGATAAAGTGCCATTTCTGAGACATTTTGTTGAACTTCACTGGAACTGTGCAGCAAACCAAGGACGGAGGTGTGAGTGTGAGAACAAAATAACAAATTGAAATGAGAGGCAATTGGGATCTTACAGTCATAAAGAACACCTCTGTTCTGTCAGTTAAGTAAGGTGGTCACCCTGTCTGTCTTTTGTCCCCATAATGTAGAGGAGTCCACATTGTGAGCAGAAGAAGTTACTTGTAAATTGCTGCTTCACCTGGAAATAATGTTTTAGGCCACAGATGGTGAGGAAGAGTAGAGATAAACATGTCCTGTTTTGCACGAAAAAGTAACATGGAAAGGAGATGGGGCATTGCGGATGAATTGAGGAGTGAACCAGTGTGTCACCAAGGGAACAGTCTCCTCGAAATACAGAAAGGAGAAAGTTTTGTGATAGCTCCTCTCGTAGGCAGTATCTCATAGTCAAAGTCAGCTTGCTTCCATACTAAAGATGAGTTATCAGGTGACTAGAGAGTCTGATGCTACAATCTCTGTCTTGGATGGGGCAGATGGTGGTTGAGTAATGGGAGGGTGGGATGACCAGGCTGTCATATGTTCCTTTCTCTGTTGCCATCAGTGATGAACCTTGAGATATAAGCATATTTCCCAGATTCTTACCCTCAACTTTGGACACTTTTGTAGGGGCAAGTGAGGTCTGCAGCTGCTGGAGATCAGAGGGAGGGTGAAGAGCTTAAAATCAAAATGTCGACTCTCCTGCTCCTTGGATGCTGCCTGGCCAGCTGTGCTTTTCCAGCATCACATGTTTTGATTCGGACAGTTTTGTGTCAAGGTTTTCCAGGTATTGTTGGGATGTTGCACTTTTTCAAGGATGCTTTGAGGATATTTCCTTTGCTCTCTTGAGGCTTGCTTGCCAAGTTGTATTTCTGAGAAGAACACTTGTTTCAGGAGTTTTGTGTCGGACAAATGGACAGTGTGGCTTACCCCATGGAGCTGATTATGTGTGCTCAACGCTTTGCTGCTAGACATGTTGGCTTGTGCTAGAATACTGACATTGTTAAGCCGAATCTGCCAATAGTTATTCAACATCTTGCTAATGATATGTAAATGATCTATTGACAGTGGAGGCAAGTGGAGTGGTTTCAGTCCTGTGTCTAGAAGGAACCGATGAAAGCAGAAATGTCCCAGAAGAAGACAGGCAAGGCAGAAGCACCGAGATCTGGGTTGGCTGCCTTATCCATGCCTTTTTACATTAGATGTAGTTACTGGAGATTTTCATTGGAGATTTATTTTTATTCATGTAATCATTCCCCCTCTCTGAAGCTGTCATCTTGCTGATGTACAGTGATGCAGTGTCTTTTCTTCCAGGATATTGCTTAAGTAGCCATCATTCATTCATGGTCAGTTTTCAAAGAGTCCATCATTGTTTTTTTTAACACTGTTTTACACTTTCCAGATTTTCATTGAAGTTGCAACACCCGATTATTCATTGTAATGGCCACTATCTGGATTTGTTTTTGTCATGAAGTATTAAAACCAAAATTTTGACTTGACTTAAAGAGGATTACCTCTGTTTTGAAGCTGCCATTTCCAACCAAGTTAGGAAATACAACATCCACTATCAAACCTTACATAAATCTGTACCCAACCTTGAATCTTGCAGTTTTATTCTGGGAATTGTTGGAAAATCATCAACAGGAAGTGAAGACTAAAGTCTAGTCTAAGATATGCAGGGTACTCGTACTGTTCTAAGCAACAGTGCCTTTAGAAGAACTCTAGTCAAATGGCAGAATATATATGACAATTATTGTTCAGCTCGGATTTCAAGTGGTGGTCAAAAGGTGGGCTAAACTGTTACGTGGTGATGGTCAACAATGTTTCCAAAAATTTGACTTGCTTCGGACGAATTAACATAATTATTAGATGGTCATCATGCACTGAAAAAGAAATTGTGGGCTAATTTCAGTAGTATTCCAATTTTAGCAGATTTCCATGTATTTCTTCTTTACTGTAATCGTGCTTTTTACAAATAGTTTTTACTTTCCTGTTTAGCCTGAATGCAATGATTCAATGGCAATTTTATGCTTTTCAGAGAGGAGATGTCAAGGATTTTCCTTGAAGTTAGTTATGTTTGAAATGCCAGGTAGATGTTAGTCCTGTGGCATTTCTAAGAAGATTTGGTGATCCAGTTAATCTTTTTGTCTACAGTTAATATTGGAAAACTATGCACCTTCAGCTGATGAATTTCCCTCTGTTAAATAAATCAATGGACAATCAGTGACAATGTGCTCCTGGAATATATTGGAATGCTAACTCAGAAAATCTCCAGTTTTGTTAAGTCTCTTACAGAAGGAAGTACAAACCATATTAAGGAAGCTACCACCTATATTGGGAACGTGCATTAAGGGAAAGCCTGCAATATTACTTCTTATTCTTTGTAAAATATCCCCTAAATTGTAGTGATGCTGTTTAACTTGAACAAGCAGGGTTTCTATTGGGGATGCAGGATAATAATTTCCAAAACAAAACCTCTCCCAGACTCTCCAAGCATAACAGACTCCACATTCATTCTCTCAATTTACTTATCCTGATCAATGCATTTTGGAAATTTATATTGCATCAAATGCCATCACTAATCCCTGCAGTGAGTTCTCAGAAGTATGATGTGTCAAAATTAATTATTATTTGCTATTAGCCAAATGTTCAGTTTCTTTATTTCAGCAGCAGGATTTGCACCAGTTTGAATTTCTTTCTCTTGAATCTGCCTCTTTATAAATGATCTGAATATGGTACGTGTGAATAATAAATGAGTCTTTCATAAAATATAAAGTAAGTCATTGCTGCAGTGAGCATTAGTGTCAGCTTGTTTGATGGAGACAATCAATGACATTCTGTGTGCTGTTTGGTCCTTTGAGGTTTCGTCACATCAATTCTGTTGATTAAACCAAGTGGACCAGATGATTATGAACAGGTTAAAGTGCATTTTGAACATTTACTTTATGAAACCCTTCCATAATTTTAAATGCAGAGATATTCAGTGGAGTCCAAAATTATGAGATATAATACAAGACAGTCACTAATGTATGCAATAGGCAATTCGATAGAAGCTGCTTAGTAGTGGGAAAGTTGAACATGCTGCCACATAGTGTGGTTTTGATTAATTTAAGGGACGCATTTAAGGGAAGCTAGATAAACAGGAGACAGACAATTAGAACATGCAGTTAAAATTCGATGAAATTGTGTGGGAGGAGGCTCGTGTGGACCTTTAACACTGGCATGGGCCAATTGATCTGAATGATGTTTTCCTGTTCCATAAAATTGTGTTTGTAATGCTAGCTCAAGTGGCCATTGGACGTGCTAGCCGGAACGGTGAAGCTTTTCTCTATATGGGTATTGTTCACATCAGATGGCTAAAAATGGACTTTGCTCTGACACATGAGCAAATTCTGTGTGATTATTTTTTAAATTGTGCTTACCCTTTTGATTTTAAATATTGTGTCACTTGTGCCAGCACCTCTGTGGTAAGCTTATATTTGTATTATTCTGGTCTTTTTTTTTAGATTAGACTTACAGTGTGGAAACAGGCCCTTCGGCCCAACAAGTCCACACCGACCCGCCGAAGCGAAACCCACCCACACCCCTACATTTACCCCTTACCTAACACTACGGGCAATTTAGCGTGGCCAATTCACCTGACCCGCACATCTTTGGACTGTGGGAGGAAACCGGAGCACCCGGAGGAAACCCACGCTGACACGGGGAGAACGTGCAAACTCCACACAGTCAGTCGCCTGAGTCGGGAATTGAACCCAGGTCTCAGGCGCTGTGAGGCAGCAGTGCTAACCACTGTGCCACCGTGCCACCGTGGGTCTTCTGGCTCAATGTGTAATGGTACAGCACAGAGTAATTTAGCACACTGAGTCGCCACTTAAGCCTAATCCTGTTGTTTGCAGAAGTGCAATTGTACCTAGTATACTGGCTGGCTTGCCATATCATGTGGCATCCACTTCTGTTGTAAGTGCTTGTATGTGCAGGCTGGGGCAGCCATGAAACACACACCACATGGTGTCAAGAATGGTGCAGCTGAAAATGTGTGGATTTTCAGAGCTGTAAGCTGGCCAACAACTATAGGAAATAACAAAGAGGAAGTAAAAGCAAAAACAATAGCCTGTAACTTTGAATTACAGGGGCAGGCCACTATGTCTGCACATGTTCTAGCCAGCTAGGGAAATAAAAGAGATTTAAAGCAGAATCGGATTTTATTCCCCATTCTTGGTGGAAATGAAGTAATGACAAAATTAATTCTGAAAACTTGAGCAAATAGGAGGAACAATTTTCCTATCAGTGCGAGGGAAAGAGAGCGACAAGTTGTGTTACAGCTTAGGAGCAGAAAATCCAGACTGGAGAAAGTTTGCAGGATTTGGAAACACACTTTAAACATTGTAATAATAATCCTTATGAATTATATCTGTTCTGCTTAGGTGGGAGGGAGACTATTAATTAGTATATGACCACATTGACATAAGTAGCTGGATCCTGACAGTTTGGACAAAGTCATTTAATCAGAGTTAGTTTTGTCTCTGGCATAAGGGGTGTTGCCAAGAACATATCTTTAAGACAGGAGAAATACACTCAAAAAAAAACTATCGATGTGTAGGGTCTGACGACGCAACTTTTCTTGAGTTAACACAGTTTTTTTTTGGTAATAAATGACCATTTCCTTTGTGACCTTATTACATTAATTAATGTGGTGATGGTAACCAGGTGGATCTTGTTGACTACAAGATCCTCAATTGGGGTTGTTAACCATGGACAATCAGGGAGCCCTGACTGACCAAACTAAACAGGGGTGGCACCTGGTGTGGAGGGCACGGCATAGCACGGCACTTCCTTGTGGGTCTGCTCCTGGGCCTGGCCAAACTGGCCATAACCAGGTCCAAGCAGCGGACCATGGAAGGGGTTGTTAGGGCCGACTGCCTGACCTTCTTCCGCGGGTATGTCAGAGCTGAGGTGTCCTTGGAGAAGGAGCACGAGGTGTCCACCAACACCCTCGAGATTTTCAGGGAGAGGTGGGCACCGCAGGATGTGGAGTGTATTATTTCCCCCTCCAACTCTATTTTGATTTAGTCCCCGCCCTCCCCTTCACTGTTTGATCACACAGCAATGCCCTTTGATGTGAAGGGCACTGCTTGTCACTGGCCACTTGGGTGTTTCCTTTCTTCCTGGTGGTGGAAACTGAATAAAGATTTGTGCACCTTGTGTTTTTCACTGTGTCTCACACCTGCACACACACAACATGGGTGTGGGGGAAAAATAAGCACTACTGCAGTTAGATGGTAGTGTGAGGGAAAGGAAAGGAAAAAAGAAGAGCAAGAAAAGAAAAAAATGAAAAGAAAAAGATAAAACAAGAAAAAAAAGTATAAACAGGGGCTCAGACAGGTAGGCCATCTTCAGCAATGTCACCCCAGGCAGATAATGGGGTAGACTGTCCTAGAGGTCACCGGAGGGCGCCAAGGAAGCCAAAAGGTGGATAGGCCCTCCTGACCGTTGTCATCCTGGGGGGAAGGGGGGAAGCAGGATGGGCTATCCTTGAGTTGGTTGGAAGGTGTGTCCAGGCAGACCGACAATTGGAAGGGGCATGGGGTGGACCAAGAGCCAGAAGGGGCCTAGCAGCGGGCTGCCTTAGAGTGGCGGGAAGGTGGGAAGGAGGGGGGAGCTTGCTGGGTTGCTGGGGGTCTGTATTACACCTTTTTTATGTAATTGGACTGTCTTATATATCCAAATGTCATTGTTACTATTTGTAATGATTGAAACTGGGATTTGGGGTTTGTCCTCATCTCCCTGTAAACTGGTTGAACGGTAAGGTTTGGGGCCTGGCTTTGCTGCTCCTCTCCCTTGTAAAATTGCTATTTTCTGTATACAGCCGTTAAGGTTAATTCTTGTGTATTGTTTAACAAAATTTTTTAAAAAGCCAGCAAAAAAAAACAGGGGTTAAGTAATAAAAAAAGGGGTTAAGTAAACAAAAAGGAAATATAAACAGGGGTTTTAGAATCCCCTCATTTTGGGGACTGCCTCTGAGCCGGTGTACTGTGCACATGCAAGTAAAGGGTGATGGGATACTGGCCTTTGTGGTTATTTCAGGTAATTTGTGTAACTTTAAGAGCCTTTGTGTGCAGTCTGTGTCAGATATTAAACATACCATTTTGAACAGCCATTAGTCCCACCTCTCTGCATATTCTCTATACCAATGCAATTTTTTTTAGTCTTCAAGAATTTCTCCAGTTCTCCTTTTTAAAGGCTAGTATTGAACCAATACCCACATGTTGAGAGGCACTGCATTCCAAATCATAACCATCCATTAGATAATTTCTTTTTTTCTCATGTAACACTGTTTCATTTGTCAAGCATCTACAACTTGTGCCCTTTCATTATCAATCCCTTAGCCTCTAGAGTTCATTGGAAACAGTTTCAGTAATTCTGACTAAACCTTTCATGATTTTACACACATATTAAGTCTCCTCTTAGTCTTCACTGCTTGAAATATAATTCCAGTTTTTCTAATCTCTCATTGAAACTGTAATCCCTGATCTCTGGAGTCATTCCAGAGAACATTTTTCCATGCCCACTACAAAGGTTTCATATCGTGTGCTGTCCAGAATTAGAAACATTTGAACTGGGGCTGTTTTATACAACGTTTTACTTATTCCAAGTGCCTTTGAAACCTTTGTAACCATTTATAAAGTCTAGGATGTCATCTACTTGATTAACTACGTTGTTAACTTGTCTTGTCACCTTCAAAAATCTGTGCACAGGCTCTCCAGTCTGCTCCTTTTTGCAATGACTTCATGATTGTACCATTTAGCATTTATTGTCTCTCTTCATTCTACCAAGATGCATTACCTCAATGTTCTGCATTGAATTTCATTTGCCACATGCTTGCACATCCCAATAGCTTGTTGATGACCTCCTGAAGTCTTATTACTATCCTTTTCACCACTTGCTACACTCCACGTTTTGTGTCAGCTTCAGGTTTAAACTTTGTTCCGTACATTCCCAAAAGCAAAATTTTATCATAAACTGTTGCCATCTCGTGACGTGTTCAATTAGTCATAGAGTCATAGAGATGTACAGCATGAAAACAGTCCAACCCGTCCATGCCGAATAGATATCCCAACTGAATCTAATCCCACCTGTCAGCACCCGGCCCATATCCCTCCAAACCCTTCCTATTCATATTTCTGTCCAGATGCCTTTTAAATGTTGCAATTGTACCAGCCTCCACCACTTCCTCTGGCAACCCATTCCACACATGCTCCACCTTCTGCATGAAAACGTTGCCCCTTAGGTCTCTTTTATATCTTTCCCCTCTCACCCTAAACCTATGCCCTCTAGTCCTGGACTCTCCCACGCCAGGGAAAAGATCTTGTCTATTCATCCTATCCATTCCCGTCATAATTTTATAAAGCTCTATAAGGTCACCCCTCAGTCTCCGACGCTCCAGGGAAAACAGCCCCAGCCTATTCAACCTCTCCCTACAGCTTAAATCCTGCAACCCTGGCAACATCCTTGTAAATCTTTTCTGAACCCTTTCAAGTTTCACAACATCCTTCCGATAGGTGTTTTAACCCATCTCCTGTCTCCCAGGACAGAAGTCCTTCAAACCTTTGTGTACTAGAGATAAAAAATGTAGTGGAATTTTAATATATGTAAGAACTGTGTATAAAGGGGCTCTTGTAAGGACTGTATTTCGGGAATCTATTGCTGCCTCGAAATGTCCTGTGATTGCTGAATAAAAGAGGCCATTTTTGCCACCACCGATTTCGGTCATTATTTGAACACGATCCCACAGTCAATAAATTATTGCATTTCTTCAGATTGTTTGATTGGTTAAAAAAATTCCCCTTAAATCTGACCTGAAATTATCCAAATTATACCTGGTCTTGAAGGGTCCTATGATTTGTGCACCTCACTTGTGCCCACTTATGATGTATGTACCATATGGCTCATGCATTTGCCATCATGCAACAATCAGAACATTGTTGCTAATGTGTATGATGGGTAGTCCTTCAAGTAAATTCCACACATAGAGCATATCCAAGAACCACACTTCAATAAATTCTTCTTAGATGTATTACTATCTATGTTTATTCAGAGTTTGTGGGAAAATATTATTAGATCCAAAGCATTCACAAGTCCATTGGTAGTTTTTTATGGAAAGCAATATGTGAAATTAGGATGGAAACTGCGTCAGGCAGAGCAAGAGAATTTTGAGTAGATGGCATCTGGTTCCTGGGGAACAAATCACATTGAAAATAGTTTAATGCACTTCCACTAAAACTCCATTGGGGGGTGAACTGTGTAGGTCAAGGCGATTGTCATTTAGTTTACCTGGATCCTTTTATTAGTCAGTATCTTGTTTTCTTGAATTTCAATGACGTTCCAAGTGGAAATTGCCATCCTCTAAATGTACCCAAGGATCTTTGGTTTTCAATGTTTTCCACTTGATTTTCACACAGTTTTGTTGCCAAATGTGGAAAACTGAAAGATGTGAAACCATCTACGTTATAAATGTCAAGGTTCTTAACTCGATCTGACAGTGCAGTTCTTCATGCTGATCAAGTGTGGCTGGTGACTGCAGAGATGGCAAACCTCATCATGTCACCCTATTGAATTGATCATAATGATGGCTTCATCATTCTGGAGGCTTAACATACCAACTCAGGGCATGGTTAGGAACATGGGACTGGGATATCACAGCAATTATAGAAACATGGCTCAGGGATGGACAGGACTGGCAGCTTAGTGTTCCAGGATGCTATAGGAAGTCAGAAAGAGGGGCAGACAGGAGGGGGACTGGCCTTTTTAATAAGGGATAGCATTACTGCTGTACTTAGGGAGGACATTCCTGGGAATACATCCAGGGAAGTTATTTGGGTGGAACTGAGAAATAAGAAAGGGATGATCACCGTAATGGGTTGTAATATAGCATAGTTAGCAGGAAATTGAGAAACAAATTTGGAAGGAGATTTCAGTTATCTGTAAGAATAATAGGGTGGTTATGGTAGGGGATTTTAATTTCCAATTTAAATTTGTTGTGTGTACAATAATTTTTTTTTGATTCAGTATGTGGATGTACCTACTACAGAAGGTGCAAAACTTGACCCACTCTTGAGAAACAAGGCAGGGCAGGTGACTGAGGTGTCAGTGAGGGAGCACTTTGGGACCAGCGACTATAATTCTATTAGTTTTAAATAGTGATGGAAAAGGATAGACCGGATCTAAAAGTTGAAGTTTTAAATTGGAGGAAGGCTAATTTTGACGGTTTTAGGCAAGAATTTTCAAAAGCTGATTGGGCCAGATGTTCGCAGGTAAAGAGACGGCTGGAAAATGGGAAGCCTTCAAAAATGAGATAACAAGAGTCCAGAGTCAGTATATTCCTGTCAGGGTGAAAGGAAAGGCTGGTAGGTGTAGGGAATGCTGGGTGACTAGAGAAATTGAGGGTTTGGTTCAGAAAAAGAAGGAAGCATATGTCAGGTACAGACAGGATAGATCAAATGTATCCTTAGAGTAAAAATGCAGTAGGAGTATACTTAAGAGGGAAATCAGGAGGGCAAAAAGGGGACATGAGACAGCGTTGGCAAATAGGGTTAAGGAGAATCCAAAGGGATTTTATAAATATATTAAGGACAAAAACGGAACTCGGGAGAGAACAAGGCCCCTCCAAGATCAGCAAGGCAGCCCATGTGTGGAGCTTCAGGAGATGGGGGAGATACAAAACAAGTATTTTGCATCATTGTTTACTGTAGAGAAGGACATAGAAGATATGGAATGTGGGGAAATAGATGGTGACATCTTGAAAAATGCCCATATCGCAGAAGAGAGGGTGCCAGATGTCTTGAAACACACAAAGGTGGATAAATCCCCAGAACCTGATCAGGTGTACCCTAGAACCCTGTTGGAAGCTAGGGGAATGATTGCTGGGCCTCTTGCTGAGATATTTATATCATTGATAGTCACAGGTAAGGTGCGGAAGACTGGAGGTTGGCTAACGTGGTGTCTTTATTTAAGAAAGGTGGTAAGGAAAAGCCAGGGTAAGCATGATGTCAGTGGGGGTGGGCAAGTTGTTGGAGGGAATCTGAGGGGACAGGATTTACATGTATTTAGAAAGGCAAGGATTGATTATGTATAGTCAACATGGCTTTGTGCATGGAAAATTATATCTCACGAAGTTGAGTTTTTGAAGAAGTAACAAAGAGGATTGATGAGGGCAGAGCATAGACATGATCTATATAGACTTTAGTAAGGATTTCAACAAGGTTCCCCATGGGAGGCTGGTTAGCAAGGTTACATCTCATGGAATACAAGGAGAACTAGCCATTTGGATACAGAACTGGCTCAAAGATACAAGACAGAGGGTGGTGGTGGAGGGATGCTTTTCAGACTGGAGGCCTGTGACCAGTGGTGTGCCACTCTGGGTACCAATGTTTAAGGAGAATATGTGAAGACTTTGTAGAAAGTCAGAAAAGGTTTAGTAATTTGGTTGTTGGTGTTTGCACTCTGCTGGGTCTATGGTACATCCTGTTTTCCTGCTGTGAATTACTATCTCTGATCATCCACAGAGATCAGGCTTGGTTACCTTCTTCCTCCTTCAATGGGAATGTACCCTGGACTGTACCCAAATCATGTCCTCTTCAAGATTGGCCCATTGTTCCATTATAGTTTAACATGGATGCCAGTTTACCAGAAAAGGTTCATTCTTAACTTCACTTAAATTGGCCCTCCTCCAAACTGCTATTTTTATTTCCGGATTGTTTCTTGTCCTTGTTCATGGTCACCTGCATAAATGTCAGTTATTCTCAAACAAGAACAGGACAATTTTTCTTTTTGAAATACTCATTAAGGTGGTCAGCATTGATCCAAAGGCAATTTAGTGCTCTGACAAAAGTCTTCCTTGAGAAACTCAACCTGAAAACCAAACAAGTGTGTTAGTCTCCAGGAGCGATAATAAAGCTGCTTGATGAGAGGGAGGAAGAAACTAACAGATATTTGAAATACAAGGTTGACCAATAACTTACTGCCTTAGAAAAAAAAAGAGAGATCTTTAGGTGATGCAACAAATCATCCCAGTATGAAATAAGGCATTAAGGACATAAAAGAACATACTGCGTAAGACCATTATAATACTATCACTGCACTGCAAATATAGCTCGAGGGTCTTGTGGCTTTCATAGGAAGTAATTTCAGCCTTAATTTTTCTTGTTAAAAATAAGAAAGAATAAAACTTTTCCTATTTACTGTAGTCCAGTTGTAATGCGATCTAATTTATAAATTATAACGTTTCACCTTTTGGACTCCAACATTCACATGGTGGATCCAGTCTTTGTCTTCTGCTGCATGTACTAAACTAAACTGGAGTAAGTACATCTGAATTTCTGTCTCTGATAGTAGGTGATGATAAATTAAACAAATGAAGGAGTAGAGAGGAAAGCGGCCCAATCAGTGATGGTAGTATCATTTTGCAAAACAATATTTAGTGTTTGCAGGGGCAGGTGTAATGGAAGGCGACGGCAAAGTTAGCTCTGTTATAGAGACATATGGCATGGAGACTGACCTTTCAGTCCAACCAGTCCATGTCAAACATAATCCCAATTTTACACACCTTGAGTGAGAGAAGGCCAGCAAACTGCCACATGCTCACTTCATTTTCTGCTTGACTCGTTTACATACATCAAGCTTTCTGACGTCCTGGCCCCCCTCCCCACCTTTCCTGTCAGGGGAAAACAAAGATTAGTCACTAATTTTGGGAATCTTCTGACAAAGAAAAAATATCAGGCAGCATCCCCTGAGCCACCTTGTTATTTCCGAGAATTATTGGCCTTACCTTACAACCGCCGTGGTCGAGTCATTTCTCAAATATCCATCTTGCATCTGCTTGAAGGAGACAATTCTCATTACCAGCTTCAGAATCCTCTTCCACAGTGTAGTCACTTCCTGAGAAAAGCATAACCTTCTGAAAATTACACCCTGCTTTCTCACTTCATACATTGGCCTTTTCTTGCAATAGTTTTGAAGAGGGAGAAGAAGGAATTCTCACTACAGTTGTTCTGGGCTTCGGTGAGACCACACCTGGAATGCCGTGCATTGTTGTAACTCCATACCTAAGGAAGGATATGCTTGGAGTGGATGTGGATCAGTGAGGGCTCACCCAGTTCTGGGGAAGAGAGTTGTCCTAAGATGAGAGGTTGAGTAAATGATCTGGGTTGGTTTGTTGGGGGGGGCGTCTATATTCAGAGATCTCATTGAAACAGTCAAGACTCTGACAAGACTTGACAGGATAGAGTCTGACAACCCATCTCTCCACCGGCTGGGATATTGATAATATCAGGGTGGGTTAGTTCACTAGGTTAGGGGCTTTACTTGAGTAGGAACATTTCTTCAGTCAAAGGGTTCTGAATCATTGGAATTCTGTACTTCAGGGGATTGTGGATGCTCCATTGTTGAATGTTTTAAGGCTGAGGTAGACAGATTTTTGGTGTCTTAGGGAACAAAGGGGTGTGGGGTGTAGACAGGAAGATGATGCTGAGACATCAGAACAGCCATGACTGTACTGAATAATGCAGCAAGGTGTAGGGGGCCCAAATGGTTTATTCCTGCCTCTATTTCTCATCTTATTATGTTTTTGTATGGATCAGATCTAATTCGTTTGCTACATCATCTCAAACGAAGATTTAATAGTGCCTTAAACTGTCATTCCTAGATGAAATAGTACAATTTTGTGAAAAAGCTGCCTTCAGTTTTCACCTTGCTAGTGAAACCAAGTCACAATATTTATGGAGAGCATTCGTGGAGTGTGATTGTGTGAGGGCGAAACTAGGGAAGACGTGGGGCAGAGTTGCCACCAAAACCAGCACCAAAACCGAATACATTTTTCTCTTATTGCCCCTCTCAGTAGCTGGAAGGTTTGGGGACAATCCTTGGAAAGACCAGTCTGAAGACTAAAACTTGAGAAGGAAAAGGGATGCTTTGATCATCTGTGGGAGGTTGGGATGGTGGAGTTGGCAATCAGTGAGAGAACACATAGAGGCTGTGGTGAGCAGAAAGGAGAGTGAATAATGGTGAGGTCATGATGCCAGCCTTCATGTCTGACTACTCTTGAGCTGGGGAATGTAATAGATGAACTCTTCTATGCCTTTTCTAGAACTACAATTTACCTCTTGAAGTGTGAGAATTTCTATTCCGGATCATTATTGATGCAATGAACCAAAGGGAATCTACCAATGAATGATATGGTGCTTAACCCATCCATTAAGTTGCCCTTACACATGGTCTAGGCTACAAAGGATAGTGTGATTAGTCAAGATCTTTTCCTCAGGGAGTGGGAGTCCAAAACTAGAGGGTATATGTTTCAGGTGATAGGGGAAAGATTTAAAAGGGACCTCAGGGGCAGCTTTTTCACACAGAGGGTAGTAAGTGTATGGAAAGGGCTGCCATTTCAAAAGGCATCTGGATGGGTACATAAACAGGAAGGGTTTACTGGGATATGGGCCAGATGCTGGCAAATGGGACGAGATTAATTTAGGATATCTGATCAGCATGGACAATTTGGAGCGAAGGGTCTGTTTCTGTGCTGTACGCTTCTATGACTAGATGTTTTAGATTTTAAAAAGTCTCCAACGTATTTAACACAGATCTTATGCAGGTTAAACAGACGAGATGTTTCCAAGGAGGTGAGTAGATTAAGACGAGGCCTTCAAGGGGTGTACAAAGTGAGTCAGATGGAGGAAGTTGGTAGTTTGGGACTAACTGTCCAATGAGGTAGTGGAGGGTTGGCAGTGTAGAGAAAATACATATCTCTGCATTTACAATGGCAGAATCTAGACAAGAGAAAAGAAGAAAGTTAATCTTGTTGTTCTTTGTGATTAACTATTTTCTACTCTGAGGGATTAACATGCAAACTATTAGCTTAACTGTTACCTAGAGGGCTACCAATGATGGAAGCTTTCAAATGAGCATCAAATGAGAATTCAATGATTTGGAGCAACATTCCCCTGTGATGGAATATAAACTATGCAAACACGAGATGATGTATGTCTTTTTTTAAAAATAGCTCTAGCAGAAACCACAAAATGCCAGATATCTGGGCCAAGCATAGAATTTCAAAATCTCCAAAGTATTTCCAATTGTGTTACTATAGTATACCAGTCAAAGAGTGAATAAGTGTGTACCTTTGTTACTACATGTCCAAATCCACAAACTACATATTATGGAATGTGTAGAGATACAGCATAGTGTGAAATTTTAAAGGTCATTTATTGGGATGTAACACTGTTACACCCAGTCATCCTTTCATATGAAACACAATGAAAATATATGTTAATATCTGTTGACTAAATCTGTAATATTATCTGAAGGGAGTATATTTTTGAAACTTCCTAAGATAGTAAATCACATGACTGAGCAATATGGACAGGATTATTAATCATTTTCTGTGCTGACATAACCAGTGAGTGGTTTCAGCTTCTAGCTGCAGTGGCTGATGCATGTGTTTCATTATTGCTTTGACTCCCTTTGGGTTCTCTGCAGCAGGACTTGCTGACGGAGCTGCAATGCCTTGTGGGTAGGGGTTTCGGGAGCAATACAGCCTGGATGGAACTGTGGCCAAGAAACTGCAGCAAGTTTTGGGAAGAAGGCTGGAATTTTAATTTTTTTCTTTTGAAAAGCATACCGAGCAATGAGAAATAGTCAACGCTGAAATATGAGATTGTCCTCAAATTGGTTTCTTTTGCACAGTCAGTTCTTTATTTTAATAAATTAGTGCTGCCAGACCATCCAAATTTACAGCAAACAGTTTGGTTTTCTCCATAACACAATCTTATCTGTACAAAGCCCCCATACCCCTAAATTCTCGCACATTCGGTATTTTTACAAACTTGCAAAATATTTGCATATTAAGTAATACATCGTATAACTAAATTATAAGCTTTAGTTTTTTTTTAAGCCAGTAGTTGTTTTAAGACTGGCCCTGAATTAATAGTCCACTGTCTCCAGTTATGTAAATTAGGCACTCACTTGTACAAATCGCAACACTCAAAGTCTACCACAGCAGTCAGTATTTCTGAAAATAGCAATATCTTTGCTGAGGTACCACCTGCTCTGCTAATGGGGATACAACTGAGGCAATTGCCTAACTTTCTGGATTAGTGGTGCTGGAAGAGCACAGCAGTTCAGGCAGCATCCAAAGTGCAGCGAAATCGACGTTTCGGGCGAAATCCCTCCATCAGATCTTTTGCCCGAAACGTCGATTTCGCTGCACTTTGGATGCTGCCTGAACTACTGTGCTCTTCCAGCACCACAGATCCAGAATCTGGTTTCCAGCATCTGCAGTCATTGTTTTTACCTAATTGCCTAACTTTGCCTATTCTGCCACTGACAGCCTTGAGCTTGGAATTTTCCAGATCCATGAGGGGCAGGCTGGGAGACGGGAGGCCTGGCAAAATGGGAACCCAGATGGAAAGTCGAACAGCAACAAAAAAGTAATACTTGGAAATGAATGACCTGGTTGTACTGGTCTGAGGTATGAAAAACGCATCAGACCAGTATGCGTCATTCGAGAGTTGTACTGGTTTTGTTCTCCGATTGTCTTCCCACTGCCTTGCCCATATTACCACTGTCAGGAAAGTTAGTGCTTTGGACATGTGGAAGCCAATGAGCCACTTAGGTGAACGGTTTAGTCCCACCCCCTGCCTCCTTTGGTATCTTCTGCACCATAGGACGATCTACAGCCCTGTAAAACCTACCAATGTGTTTCAAGGGGTGGTGAGAGCCTCCCTAACTTGCATTCCTATATGGGCCACCCAAAAGTTATTGTCGCACCAACTAATTTTCCTCCTTCCGCCGATTTGTTTTTAAAGCTGACTGCCTAAAACAAGATTTCACCAACTTTTGCCGTTGAGGTGCGTTTCCCCAGGAACTACAGCCTGAGTGATGGCCACCACCAGCAGACGCTGCTAACTGTCTCATCGCCATCCCTCTCACCCCTAATCATCACCTATTCCCTGCCTGCCCGACCCCACCACAAGGGCCCATCACCTTAAGTGAGGCTTGTCTCTCCTTTGTTACCCCAGTGATGGAACTTGCCTGCAATTTACTAAACCTGCCCGAAGTCATTCAAGTGACTTCCCCTTCTTTTTTTAAATTTTATTTTCAGCATTTGTTTCCACGAATCAAAAAGAAGTTTGCAAAAGCTGAATCAAAAGTAAATATTGTCCACATTCCTGATACCTAGCATTCCCTGGTTAAACAGGACAGACTGAATACCTGCCCCAAAGCCTCTGCTGAACTTTCAATCAACACCATCTTTTTAAGAAAAACCCACATTACCTGGCTATTTGCCTCTTTGCTGCCTATGGGAGCTTGCTACATGCAAATTGGTTGATGCATTTGCTATGTTATAGCAGTGAATACATGTCAAGAGGATATGATTAAGTGCAAAGTGCTTTGGGGTATCCTGAGATCATGAAAGATGCTATATAATTGCAAATCTTTCCTCCTTTCTTAATTGCAACTTGCAAGAGCAGGGAAGTGGCCAAGGTCATGGTTGACACTCCCTTCACATCTCCCTTGCCTTTGGATGTAGGCACATTTTAAATTGTACTTCCTGTGATGGCACCGTTAAAATTAAGAGCAACATCCACACACTCCTTTCTTCCAACAAGGTTCCACATTTCTTAGGTTCCAGTAAAATGACCAAATTGTGACACAAATATTTACTTTTGATTTCAGCTTTTGTATGTGGGAGTGTTGGGGGAAGAGAAAGACAGACAGTGGAGGAAGAATTCAGCAGCATATCGTGAGACAAGTGAGCTCGAAAAGGAGTGTCCCGACAAAAGATCATTGACCTGAAAGACTAACTCTGTTTCTCTCCAAAGGCACTACCTAGCCTGTTGAGTATTTTCAACATTTTGTGCATCTGTTTCAAAAGTAGGTGAAATCAAGTTATTTGAAAGACGCCCTGTGGAAAATGAGTTAACGGTTTCAAAAATCTTTAGCATTGATATCTCGGCAAGTGCGCTTTCCAAAGAAGGGTCACTGGACCCGAAACATTAGCTCAGCAGGTTCAGCAGCATCTGTAAAGAGAAAGTGGAGTTTCTCCAAATATCTCTGACAACTAAACGAATGGTGTCTCTGTCTGACTTTCTGTCAAATTGGTCTGCTGTCAATGGGCTTTTTTAAAGTGCTGGACTACTGGGAGCCCTCCTGATTCACAGATGACATATGTAAGTGTTGGTAAGGCCTCTCATTCACTGTGCCCAAGTAAACACATCAACTGAAACCTCTTCTTCTAATACATAAGCCATTAGACATGGGGTGAAAAAGTGCATTGAAAAAGCCAAGAGAAATAGTTTGAGTATTAGAAGACACTAATAAAAATTTGCCAAACATATACTTGCTGAAATCCTGGTATATTTTGAACTGTTGGACACCATGGTATTATTTAAAAGGACTTACTTGCAATGTTTCCAATGATTTAACAAACTGCATTCTATCTTTATTCACTTATTTAACTTGCAGAACCTGCAGGTCAAGCAGAAAGCACAGAGGGCTCTAATAGGTCTATCTTGAAAGGTGCCCATCTTAAGTTATAGAACAGTACAGAAAGGCAAATAGTTGAATTTTATAACAGAGGGACATAAAGAAGGGGTCTGGAGTTGATAATGCAGCTCTTTGAGCCTGCTCTGTCAAAGAATCAGTTTAATTTATCCAGGCTAAAGTTTCAATAGCACCAAATCCACACCAAATGCCTTGATTTAACTGAAGTCTGATAGATGTCTGAGAGACTGAGAGATATCATGAACGTTGGGGTGATGTTTCTCCATGGGGCATTAGTTCTGGTTCTGATCCAATGCTGCATCCTTCTCCTCAATGTGAAGCTCCTGGGACTTCATGATTAATTAGCGGCAAGACATTGCCCAGAGTCTTGCTCACTGTTGAGATAGGTTGGCCTTCATTTATCGGCCCCATCTTCTTGAATGCCCCCATATTCACCAAATTCCACCCAACCTATTCAAGAAGCACCTTAACGTCTTTGTAAGAAACACTGTTTTGTTGAGTATGGCCTGCATCTGGCGTTTGTGAAATGGCTCTTAATTAGGTAATCACACTGTGTGGTACTTAATTACATTGTTTGTTATTCTTAGTGCATTGATTTAACATTTCAACTTTAAATCTCTTTCCGTGCACATTTCAATGTTCACTTTTTTTAAAAAAAATCTAAATGACTGTGTGTTTAAAATGGCACACAGAGGAATTTAAAGTTAATTTGTTTAACCAGCATGTTCTGGAAATTAAACACTGAAATGTTATCCCACTGTGACACCATTAGAAGCTCAGTGGTTACAACAGTAAAGCTCATAATGGCCATTACTGCCTTAGTTTGGGACCTCAAGATTTTAGCTCATGGTACCACTTTGGGAAGCCCTGCTCTAAATGTTTAAAATAAAGTACCTTCTATTGATGGCAATATGTTGGGAATATCCCTGACAACAATTTGTCTTAAAATTTGTTGAAACACTAATTTTGGAGCATTTCTGGCAATGGCTGTCATACAACTGAGGCACTTACATATGCAAACTCTCAGTTTGAACATTTTTGCATTCACAGGCCTATACCAACTTTATGGTGTACTTTTTTTTAAGATTAGATTCCCTACAGTATGGAAACAGGCCCTTTGGGCCAATTAGTCCACACCAACCCTCCAAAGAGTAACCCACCCAGACCCATTCCCCTACCCTATATTCACCCCAATCACTGTTGGCAATTTAGCATGGCCAATTCACCTGGCCTGCACATCTTTGTGATTGTGGGAGGAAACAGGAGCACCTGGAGGAAACACACGCAGACACAGGGAGAATGCGCAAACTCCACACAAACAGTTGCCTGAGGCTGGAATTGAACCCGGGTCCCTGGTGCTGTGAGACAGCAGTGCTAACCACTGAGCCACTGGGCCATCCCCATGATCACATTGCTTCTGTATCAAACATTAAAAGCCACAGAAACTTCAAATAACTACCAAACTGGTAATGGTTCAGAGTGTATGTATCCCAGCAAATACCTTGTGAGATGGCACATTTTGATGGGAAAATACCACGATTGAAAGAAATGTATATTCGCTATTTCCGAGTAGATATGAAGTATATACTGTTCTTAAAGTAGAAGCTTAACATGCCCGAATGTTTAATCTATATCTAAAGTGGCTTCTTATCCAGAGTATCATGTAAAAGCACATAAGCTAGTACTAATGGATATAAAAATCTTCTTGACTCCCAATTCTAGCTGCAGAATTTATCAATGGATAATTCATTGTAACAGTGACAAAGAACAATTAATTTGCTGCTTGCAGGATTGAATGATGAATGCTGATTTCTTGCCGATATCATGAGAGAAGAGTGAGACCACTTGCAAGGGTGCTATAAACGGCATGGCCTGCTATAGCTCAATTCCTTCAGCTGCCCCACAAAGTCTCCTTGGATTGCCTGTCCCAGTCTGAAGCATTCGTGAATGATAATGGCACTTTGTCTGAATATTACACAGAGAAGGGGATGCTGTCAACAGAGACATGATGGAGAGAAGGTGATGATGAAAGAGAAGATGATGATGGAGAACAAAATGTGAGAGGAGTTGTGATGACGGTGGTGAAGGATCATATTTATATTTCACCATATTCCCTGTCTTCATTTTACCTTTCCTGTCTCATCTTCAGGAGGAAGGTGTGGTCGAATATAAATGTAAACCAACACTGAGCAGATTGCTGCTGTTCAAAGTAGGGTTTAGCAAGTATTCAATTCAAATACCTTTTCTGTGAGGGTAGAGTGAGGATGTAACGTGTTACCTGGCTTGAAAAGCTAGTTTTACTGAAGCTAGTATCAAGACGCTGACTTTTAACACTGACAGCAGCAAGGGCAAACTCAGGTATAGATAAATCATCTCTAAAAGCAATTACACAACATCCAGCTTTTATAAAACAGCCAGGTCACTTATTTTTGATCACAATCAATGTTTGTGTTGGGTTAAACAACTTTATTTTTCCTGCACTGCAAAATACACTGTGAGTGAATGTGATTTGTGGACTTGGCCAACTCTGGCCCATCCAAAAAGCCTGCAAAACATAACTCCTTGTCTGTCCTGAAGAACAGTTACACCAAATTCAAAATGTTAACTCTTTTTCTCTCTCCATAGGTACTACTACATTCCACTGGGGAGGATAAATGACATGTGTTCATAATGAGAGTCAGGGTCAATATGAAGTTGCTGACCGGAAGTATTCAGAAACGTTAACAAGTAGTACAAGATTAGTAGGATAAGTATTGAGACTCCAATACAGACTGGGATGATCAATATTTAAAGGGAGCACTGTAGTGGCTTCCTCACTGCTGAGGCCACAAGCGAGCAGTGGAATTTAATCTTCTAACGACTCAATAAAGAGGAATGGTAATCTGAAGATTTGCCCAATTACCTTAGAGTGTCACATGGAAATTTTACAGGAATTTTCCTTGTTAGTTGTTTGGAGTTCATGGCAATGTTCCCACTAAGCTGCATATATCTGCCTGCCTGGGAGGGCTACCTGGTAAATCCAGTGTGTGCACACGTGTGAGAATAATTGGCCGAGAGAAAAGAACATAAAGAGAAAAGAAGTGAACAACAAAAATGTGTTAAACTGGGTGCTGATCCATGGTAATGCAGATTAGTCATGGTGCATGCAGCAACTGGATGGACGGAAGGGGATATCATTTCTTTAATTTTTGCATTAATAATGTAGAATTATTGAAGTTTCTTTTTAATCTTTGCAATAAGCCTTTCCAATCTTTGCAACTTTACAATAAATAT
This sequence comes from Hemiscyllium ocellatum, assembly GCF_020745735.1. Taxonomy (NCBI): domain Eukaryota; kingdom Metazoa; phylum Chordata; class Chondrichthyes; order Orectolobiformes; family Hemiscylliidae; genus Hemiscyllium; species Hemiscyllium ocellatum. Next base: position 38,935,702 of record NC_083408.1, read on the forward strand.
GTAAGTTAGCTCACTGAGCTTGAAGGTTTGTTTTCAGATGTTTCATTAACGTATTAGGTAACATAATCAGTGATTCTCTGGTGAAGCACTGGTGGTATGTTACCTAGTATGATGACAAAATGTTTGAAAACAAACCTTCAAGTTCAGCAAGCTTACATACTTATCATCAACCTAAGCTACACATCTTCTCAAAAGACACTAACCTTTACAGTCAGTTTACTCACTGCTCATTATACTATTAGATCAAGCTACTGAATAGAATACTTTAAAAATAAGTTTGAGTAAAAATATTAAAAACTCCTGGCAGCTTCAGCCACTCCTTGTGAAATTTCACCCAGTGGTTCCCACATGTGGCAGGGAGATGGTCACGTATAAACATACCACAGTGTTAGGAGAGATAGGTTATTGTGCCACTGAACCAGCAGTCTAGAACTTGCATTCTGAGGACATGAGTTCAAATCCTACCACAGCAGAGGGTGAAATATGAAGTCAATTCAGAAACAGTCTGTCATCACTTCCCAAACAATGGCAATTTTTGATTGATTTTTACAACAATCTGATTACCTTTTAGAGAAGGAAATCTGTAATTGTGATCTGATCCATGTGACTCCAGATACATTTTAGTGCGATCGACTTTTAGATGTCCTCTGAGCAATAAATGCTGGCTTAGCCAGCAACACGTACACTTCATGAACAAACTTTAAAAGAAAACTAATTTAAGGCTGGTTTGACTTCATTTTGAAGTAAGCTTTTGAAGTAGTCCTTTGCATGAAACAGACAGATCCCTTTTCTGCCCTTCTCTAACCTCTGCCAGACGCTAGGCTGAATGCAGCAATAAGAAACTCTACACCAACGCAAGACCACGATGGTCCCCGTTACAATGGAAGGCAACATTTCAAATCAGTTTCTGTGCATTGTGGAGTGCTGTGCTGGGTGGACTCTTCAATAATGTTGGAGAGTCATAGAGATATACAGCACAAAAATGGGCCCTTCAGTCCAACTCGTTCATGCCAATCAGATATCCTTAACTAATCTAGTCCCATTTGCCAGCACTTGGCCCATGTCCACCTAAACCCTTCCTATTCGTGTACCCATTCAGATGCCTTTTAAATTGTTACTGTACCAGCCTTCACCATTTCTTCTGGTAGCTGCTTCTATGGATGCACTGTCTCTGTATGAAAATGTTGTTCCTTAGTTTCTTTTTTTAAATCTTTCCCCTCTCGCCTTAAACAAATTGCCCTCAAATTGCAGATTCTAGTTAAAATCCCAAATCATTGGTGACATTCATTATTCAAGTAAGCTTCCCAATCTCCTTGCTGCTTCTTGGTTTCCTGGTTTTCTTTGTCTAATCCACCAGGAAAACAAAACACCTCCATCCCCCATCACGAAGGACTCAAAGCCCTCCGCTTCTTCCTTTCCCGCCGCACCAACCAGTACCCTTCCACTGACACCCTCCTTCGACTGACTGAACTGGTCCTCACCCTGAATAACTTCTCTTTTCAATCCTCCCACTTCCTCCAAACTAAAGGAGTTGCCATGGGCACCCGCATGGGCCCCAGCTATGCCTGCCTCTTCGTAGGATATGTGGAACAGTCCATCTTCCGCAACTACACTGGCACCACCCCCCACCTTTTCCTCCGCTACATCGATGACTGTATCGGCGCTGCCTCGTGCTCCCACGAGGAGGTTGAACAGTTCATCAACTTTACTAACACCTTCCATCCCGACCTGAAATTCACCTGGACTGTCTCAGACTCCTCCCTCCCCTTCCTAGACCTTTCCATTTCTATCTCGGGCGACCGACTCAACACAGACATCTATTATAAACCGACTGACTCCCACAGCTACCTGGACTACACCTCCTCCCACCCTGCCCCCTGTAAAAACGCCATCCCATATTCCCAATTCCTTCGTCTCCGCCGCATCTGCTCCCAGGAGGACCAATTCCAACACCGCACAGCCCAGATGGCCTCCTTCTTCAAGGACCGCAGATTCCCCCCAGACGTGATCGACGATGCCCTCCACCGCATCTCCTCCACTTCCCGCTCCTCCGCCCTTGAGCCCCGCTCCTCCAACCGCCACCAAGACAGAACCCCACTGGTTCTCACCTACCACCCCACCAACCTGCGCATACAACGTATTATCCGCCGCCATTTCCGCCACCTCCAAACGGACCCCACCACCAAGGATATATTTCCCTCCCCTCCCCTATCAGCGTTCCGCAAGGACCACTCCCTTCGTGACTCCCTTGTCAGATCCACACCCCCCACCAACCCAACCTCCACCCCCGGCACCTTCCCCTGCAACCGCAGGAAATGTAAAACTTGCGCCCACACCTCCACACTCACTTCCCTCCAAGGCCCCAAGGGATCCTTCCATATCCGCCACAAGTTCACCTGTACCTCCACACACATCATCTATTGCATCCGCTGCACCCGATGTGGCCTCCTCTATATTGGGGAGACAGGCCGCTTACTTGCGGAACGCTTCAGAGAACACCTCTGGGCCGCCCGAACCAACCAACCCAATCACCCCGTGGCTCAACACTTTAACTCCCCCTCCCACTCCACCGAGGACATGCAGGTCCTTGGACTCCTCCACCGGCAGAACACAACTACACGACGGCTGGAGGAGGAGCGCCTCATCTTCCGCCTGGGAACCCTCCAACCACAAGGTATGAATTCAGATTTCTCCAGCTTCCTCATTTCCCCTCCCCCCACCTTGTCTCAGTCGGTTCCCTCAACTCAGCACCGCCCTCCTAACCTGCAATCCTCTTCCTGACCTCTCCGCCCCCACCCCACTCCGGCCTATCACCCTCACCTTGACCTCCTTCCACCTATCCCACCTCCATCGCCCCTCCCCCTAGTCCCTCCTCCCTACCTTTTATCTCAGCCTGCTCGGCTACTCTCTCTCTCTTATTCCTGATGAAGGACTTATGCTCGAAACGTCGAATTCTCTATTCCTGAGATGCTGCCTAACCTGCTGTGCTTTGACCAGCAACACATTTGCAGCAAACAAAACAAAAAGGTCAATTGACCCATCAGCCCAATTCTGTCTGTACAAATGTCACACTCAAAGATCATCCTTCCAAAATACACGCAAGTAAAACACTGCTGGATCTATTTGACAACATAGAGAAGCTTGTAGTGCTGCTAATGGAGGCAGAAATAGAATTTATCACTTGCATCCAGTCTTTCTGAGCTTGTGTCACCCAAGGGTATGAAAGATACTTGCTATTAAATCCAACAAGGAATTTGGGGAAAAATGTACTCACTCGGAGAATGGTCCAAATGCAGAATGCGCGGGCACCTGGAGTGGTTGAGTGAATATCATTGGCGTTTAAGCAGAAATTAGAAAAACAACACAAGGGAGGAAGGAAAGTAAAGATTGACTGAAAAAGTGAAGTGAAGAACGTACAGTGGGAGGATACTCTGGATAAAGTATAAACAAAGATCAAATGGGCCACGTGGCCTCATTCTGTGACGTAAACTGTGCTTTTCTATAGAGTGACGTTGGGTAAATCCATGCCCTCGAAACCACAGTAGTTGTTTTAAATGGAGAATTCTTATCTTCAGTTACATTATTGTTGTTAAAGAAGGGGAAAAGACTTCATGTCCTATTGTTCAGTCTGAAAGCTGAGAACTCTATGCAATACTGTACGAGAAAAGGAAATTACTATAATGCTTGTTGACATTTCATCTACCCAAACCTGTTCTAAAATTAGCTGCCCTTTAAAAATATCAATAAATACAACTGACCAGACTTTGCAAGGAGAAGTCAACATAAAACTATAGTCAACGAACTTTCCTGCCTGTCTCCTGATTGATGCCACTTACTCTATGTAAACTTTGGGTTATTTGACCTGGGTTCAGATTAAAGTGTCCAGTACGTAGGAAATCTACTTATGAAAATAGTATTAAATAACTTAAATCTAATTCTATGTTTGTCTTGGGTTACACTGTTGGAGGAAAGATATGTTGCAGTCATTACAGTCGCAAATAGCAGTCAAATGAAAACCATCATATTAAGCCCTCAATACAAGATCCATATATGAGCTTAAACCATGATAACATCCATTTAGAGATAAACACTGAATATAATATTTACAAGGTTCGTGAGGGAGGAAGGAGGGGAGGAGATGGTATGGTAGTAATGTCACTGGACTAACAATCTAGAACTCCAGGTTAAGGTCTGGGGATTTGGATTTAAATCCCACCATGGTAGGTGGTGAAACTGCAATTCATTAAAAATCTAGAATAGAAAGCTGGTTAACAGCAGCTAAGTAACTGCTGATGATTGTCAGGGAAAAATCCATCTGGTTCATGATCTTGAGGGAAGAAAGTCTACCATCCTTGCCTGGTCTGGTCTCCACGTGGCTCCAGACAACACAGAAATGTGGGTGACTCTTAAATGCCCTCTGGGCAATTAGGAATGGGCAATAAATATTGCCCTGGCCAGCAACAGACATCCCATGATTGAAGAGGTAAATTACTACAACTCTAATTTCCCTCTATGAAACAATAGCTTGTCCCAATTTAAGATTCTCCCTGCCTTAGCTACAAATAAAATGATGAACAACTATACAGGCAACAGTGAGCTCAAATTGTGTTTCATTTTTAACAGTGTTACCAGAGAAAGTGTTGTTTTGACCTCCGGTTGGAATTGGCAGGGTGTCCCTGAAATCTCTAAAAGGTTGTCTGACCAAAATGGCTGCTTTCAATGGTTGGATTGCATAGTTACCATGTACCATTTTAAAATAAGAGACAAGTGTGTGTGTGTGTGTGACAGAATAATTAATCTAAGTATTCTAGATATTTAAGACATCAACCCCAGTTGTCAATCATAGTTGACCATTGTTTGGGCATATCAGTCCAAATGTAACATTCCATGCCATTCAACATGGTGAAAGGTCTACTTTTCCAAACCTCCTAGTGGCCAATAATACTGTACTAATGGTAAAGACCCAAAAGCAAACATGTCACCATCCTCCCATTGAGAGAGATGTATGTTCCATTAGAGAAGAGTAATGAGGTGGAAGAATACAAAATATTCAACAAATGCAATGACTCAATGTGAAAAACTTTCCTTCTTTGCCCCCTCCTCCTTTTCCTCCAATGAAGATGTTTGATCTTGCAGTTCATTGATCACTGAGGACTCAGGTGTCCAAAAATCAATTGTAAGACACAACATCTTGGTTCAACAAAGGTCAATGATGTTCATTCTCCAATAGGTTGACGATGTGCAGTCTAGATTAGACTGGAAAAGCACAGCAGGTCAGTCAGCATCCAGAAGCAGGAAAATCGACGTTTCGGACAAATGACCTTCATCAGGAATAGAGGTGCACAATAGATGTGTAGTCTGTTGTGCACTTTAGAGTCCTCAACAAGAAGAAGCTGTATAAATGTAAGTCAAGTAAGCTGGAATTCAACTGAGTGAGCTGTTCCTACTCTTCCTAATCATTAATATCTGGACAGCTACTGTGTCCTTATAAACCATAGCACATGGATATTTTGGTATGAACATTATGATAAAATCTGAATTTGTCACTGTACTAATGGGCTTTTCAAAAACTATTTCAAAACACAAATTGAAAATCTTGTACCCTAGCAGTATTTTATTTGTATCCCAATAAGTACAGCTTCTGTTTGGAGCATTAGAGTAATTTGTCACTCCAAAGTTGTAGCTGCGCTTTTAAGAGAAAAGACTTTAAGTGAGTATCAGATTCTCATACAATTCAATGTTAAAGTCCGAGTTATGTTCCTTCGGATATTTTATGCCTGGAATAAAAGAAATTAAAGTACTTTACCATTCATGAACAGCTGAAATATTTTGCGAGACTCTAGACAACACATATATCACTAACTACAAAGGAAATACAACACAGTTTACCCCGTACAATACTTAAAAATATACCTGTACTTCTAGATTGATCACACTCCATCTAGTGGAAGCTTATAGTGAGTGCAGCGAGATGTCGAGTCCTTGCACTGACCAACCTCTGTCACTAGATGGACGCCTTCAGTATGAGTTTAGAACAACAGCCAGAAGGGAATAGTTTCAATGATTAAGGTAAAGTAATGGCAGAGGAAGGCAATGTCAGAAGGAAGCTAAGCTGAGGGACATGTTGGGGGGTGGTGCGGGGGGGATGGTGGTGTGGGGAGTAAAGGCTGTGGTTGATAATTTGGTGAAGCAAAGTTGGCAAGTGGGGGAATGGAGGTGGGAGGGACACAAGGTAGTGGAGATGACATTGTACCAAAATGGTCATTACTTACTCACTTTAAGCCAGACTGATTGCATTCTGTATACAGTGCTGCCAATAAACTAAGCCAGTCTGCCTGAATATAACAGAGAGAGGGTCGAGGGTGCCTTTATAAGCAATAGCATGGATTGTAGAAAACATACTGACTCAACAGTACTACTGCCCTTTCATTTTATTAAAAATGTGCTTGCTAGCCCCAAGACCAAATGTGCTTACTGATAAGAACAACATGCTGATGCAAGAGAGAGACAGGCAGCCAAACGCTTTTAATTCAATTAATCTCTTCCGCTGTGGCAATTCAATCATTCCCATGAATCAGTGTGCTTACACCAATGTATAGAAAATATCACAAATTATCCAAAGGATGCAGATATGTACATTGCACAAGTACATAATCCAAACAAAATAATCTAATTATTTTATTCCATCAAGTGTAAATTACTGTAGTAACAGCTGAGTTTATGATTATAGGGCAATTTTACAAAATGGTGATGAAATCTGTCAGAAGTCATTAGTTGTTATTTCCATTTTGAGCCTTTGAAATGACCAAGTTCACCAAATAACTGACTAGCCAACCTTAATCATCCCATTCCTTGAACTGTCTTGCACTTACTACACTTGCGAAGGAAGGATATTGCAATAAGAGCTTTGAAGATGGTTCGATTCCTGGAAGAGGTCAAATCTGGGCTAAGGAAAATCGACCAGGCGGGAGCCCTATTATTGATTTAAAATAAATATTTACCATTGCAGCTTTACAACTTTACTTTCAAATTGAGTTTATAAGCTTACACCATTTTATATAAGATTAGAAAATACCACAATGCTGTGAAGTCTTTGCAAGTCTGACACAGGTTTAGACTTTTGGTATTTTACAACCCATTTGAGATCACATCTATCTTAGGTTAATGGATATGAACACGGCTTCAGATTATATTCATCAATGGTCAGAATATATAAAGTATAGAAAACATGGTTTTGTAATTTGTCGGAGACAGATTTAATGACAACATAATTTTGCTTTAGGAATGTGGAAAATACAATATTGTTTTAAGTCCATGCATTTTTCTGATGACTATTGTGATCTTTCTAACTCCTAACCAGAATGGTGTGGTCCTCTGGGAGCTGTGAGTGGCCAATTACACTGAACTCATGGTAAAGACCTGGAAGCAGTTGTGTTGTCACCCTCTCAATGATTAAGATAGATGTTGCACTAGAGAAGGGTAATGAGATGGAAGGATGTAAAATATTCAACAATGTAATGACCCAGAATGACATGATCCTCTGGGGCAGGATAATAGATCATAACTTATCATCTGGTGAGGAAGGTGTGAGATGTCCCTGCTGCCTTTGGGTCAATTGAGGTAATTAATGGCCACTTAACGGCTTCTTCCCACCCTCTTGTAACAATTCTCTGGTGGGTGGAGGAAGGGACCCCATTTGAAGGGTGCCACTTTTCATTTCTTGGACTACAGGGTGAGGAGATCCTTATTTTATAGGTCCCTTGAACCCAATAGAGGCAACACCATTCTTTCTTACCCCTCCCTCCCCATCCCTGGCTAACTAGCATTGTTGCCACCCACAGTCCAAACAGTGACCATCCCCGCAGTGGAACTTTGGGACCTGACAGACATTGCACTGGGACTTACTCCTGAGTCGCATGTTCACCGGGAGCACAGGGGTGGTGGCAGGGGCAGGATCTCACTGTCTGCTTCGTGAGTGGAGAAGAGAACCCTGAGGAAATGTTAACGTCAGCATCACATTTTGTCTCCCTTGTCGGATGGGGGGTGGAATCCATGCCAGGTTTTTGTGTTTCTCTCGTAGGGAATCATATCATGTTTTGCATACGTTGCTTCAGCTTGACCTCCCTCAGATGGATGCAATTTTATTTCTTGTTTTGATCATCTCTAAGCACCTGCATGGCTCGAACAGCTTTCAGATTCCACATCATGAGCAGTCCAGCTGCTGATTTGAGCGTGTGGCTAAATATATCAACCAGGCAGAAACACAAAATGTCCTTGTAAATAAACTCAGTATCGATTCCAACTGAACTGTGCTTCAGAAATTAAAGCAATAATACTTTAGACCTGCAGATTTGACTGTGATCTTCACTTTCGGTTGGGCCTTAGATAGAGTATGTGCCTCCCAAAGTACCAAGTGAAGGGTTTGAGTCACTAAAAGCAACATCTTGTTTTGGTTTTATTGACCAAGTGAAGGTCAGTAAACTTGATTTAAAATGTGAAACAGTTCTACGAGGTTTTATTTTTAAATGCTCACTCAGCTTTTTCCTCGAGTTTTCACTTTCATTGTTCCCACTGTCATGAATAAATCTGGTCAACCCCCCCCCCCCCCCCTCCTCGTTTTTGTCGCCAAAACAGGTGCTTCCAGACACCATGCGTGAGGAAAACAGATGTGACCATTTGTTGACATTGTTGCAAACTGAGACAATATCTTACACATGTGGCATGAACAAAGAGAGAGCGAGCAGGGAGGAGAATGCCAAAACATTGTAAAAGCTCTTATGCTAAATGAATTGAAAGGTTGTTACACTGCAGCAATGTGAAAACGTACTGACTCAACAGAACCACTGCCCTTTCATTTGATTAAAAATGTGCTTGCTAGGCCCCACCGAATGAGCTTACTGATAAGAACAACATGCTGATGCAAGAGAGAGACAGGCAGCTGAGTGCTTTTAATTCAATTAATCTCTTCCGCTGTGGCAAAAATTGGTTTCAACACTCTTTTCTCCCTTTTTACTTTCTATGCAGCTAATGGATATCTGTCGTAGTTGGACTAAATGGTTTCTTTGTTTATCGTCTGTGTTTTGGCTGAGGCAGCTGTTTTTGTAAAAAGCAATCAGTGTCGCCCTAAAACCAATGTTCTCTCACATGGAACATTTTTTTCTTTAAGAATTCCCACTCTATCAGAACACGGGTAGCCATGTGTTTGTTGCCTGCCCTGGAGTTTCTGTACCTCGATTTAAATTCCACAGAGAAAGGACTGAAGATTTTCTTCTGTCTGCTAGCCAGTGTGTGTCAGGGTCAAGGTGATTCCTGCTGTCCAAGAGCAAACTGCACAACTCCAGTCTTAAACTGGCCAATTTAATGACAGCCAGAAGACTGGTGGGACCTAGGAAAAAGCATGCCATTGAGATCACAGAAAATAGAATTATTTTGTTTGAGAAAGCGGACTGGTGTCTGTGCCTTTGAACCGTTACCCAAACACGAGCAAGTGCCCAAACGTGGAAGAGAGGAGAAATGGGGACGCTTAAAAGGAAGTTTTTTTTTCCGTTCGAAACTGTCCTGAAATGTTGCATCTGAACAGAGTAAAGGAGCTGTGCGTTACAAAGTGTTCTGACCCACTCGATCAACTTCATGACCAGAATCCACTAACCTGGCTGAGAAACAGCAAACCTTAAACTTCCTTCCTTTTAAACGTCCCCATTTGTCCTCTCTTCCACGTTTGGGCACTTGCTCATGTTTGGGTAACGGTTCAAAGGCACAGACACCAGTCCGCTTTCTCAAACAAAATAATTCTATTTTCTGTGATCTCAATCAAGTAGATTCTCAATGTACCTAGGAATCAGGTTTGAGCCTAAATCTGTGCTAAAAGGACGTGGATGTGCTTTATACGTCAAAGGCCAATGTGAAGACTGAGGAGTGGGCTCCAGCAAACCAATATCATGGAATTCCTACAGTGTGGAAGCTAGCCATTCAGCCCATCAAGTCCACACTGACCCTACTCCATCCCTGTAACCCTGCATTTTCCCATGGCTAATCCACCTAGCCTGCACATCCCTGGTCACGATGGGTAATTTAATATGGCCAATCCAGCTAACTTGCACGTCTCTGGACTGGGGGAGAAAACACACACAGAGATGGGGAGATTGTGCAAACTCCATGCAGCCTTCCGCCCGAGGGTGGAATCAATCCAGAGTCTCTGTCGCTGTGAGGCAGCCGTGCTAACCACTAAGGCCAGTGCGCTGTCAGTAACTACAATCTGAGATCAGTATGCAAACTTAAACCATTAAAGGAAAGCAAGACCCTCCAGATTTGAACAATTGATCTGTAGCCACGCACACAAAGCCTTGGAGAGAAGGCACGTCCCAGTTCAAGACGACAAGGTACCCCCACAGCTATGGTCAACACCATCGTCCACTTTATCACAGTAACATCTGACATCTCTTCATGATTAGTGAGATAGTAATAAGGGATGCCAGAGTCTATGAATCCTGAAAGCAAATGAATCCCATTCCTCACTGCTGGTTTGGGTGCAATGATGTAAAAGGTGGCAGAGTCAGCTCTGTTACGTAGAACACACCAAGAACAAAACAGACTCTGCCAGATCACGATACTACATGAACTGCTGCTTTTAGGTTTTGCTTGTTAATTCAGACAGACTGAATTAATGCTCAATTTTCACTTGGGTATTACATATTGATGTGGCATAAGTCCATTTCTATTAAGATATAACCAAATTCTTCCTGTTTTCAGTACGGCCAATTTCAGAGGCCAAATGTATTAAGTGAAGATCTGTGTGAAAATTCTGAGTGTTAATTTTTGGGATGGTCTAATGGACTGCATTTTCCAGCACTTTTTCTTCCCGGAGAGGAGAGCTGTCAGTGGAAAAAGCTGACTGTAGAGCTGGGTTTTGTCTAGCAATCACTTAGTTTGTGAACCTCAATGCTGAAAACAGAAGTCCTCAGATCTTATCATACTTCATATGCTGTGTAAGCCAGTTTATGCAAATACCTTAAGACAGTCTCATATTTGTGAAATCAAAGAGTAATTAACTGCTGTGCAACCAGAGACAGAGCTCCCATAACCAGCTTGTTCAAGTAAATTTACCTTTTCCATTCAATCATGGCTGAAGAATGATTGAGCAAATATACCTTATAAACATTTCCAACAATTGCCCTATGCCTGCCAGTTTAAACAAAATCAGTTAAGGATTTGGGAATTAAGCTTTGCTCTACTTTTTAAAATGAGACCTTAATCAATTACCCTGAGACTTAGGGTTTGTGATGTTACTGAAGTAGTCAGTTATCATTGGCTGAGCTATCATTTCAAGCCCATTCCCCATTGCCCTCAAGAAACTAACAGTGAGACAATCTCTTGAATTACTATGGTCTATGTGGAGTGATTATGCCCAAGGTGCTGTAGGAAGGGGACTTCCAGGATTTTGACACTGAAGGAGCAGCAATAATTTTCCAAGTCAGGATGATGTATGACTTGGAGGGGAACTTTCAAGAGGTTGTGGTCCTAAGCATCTGCCTCCCTTGTCCTCCTGCATTGTAGAGATCACAGGTTTATGAAGTATTAGTGAAGGACTCTTGGTGATGAGTGCTGATAAGGCTATAAGATTTTTATCAATTAAGGAGCTAACCATTGTCAAAGTTAAGTGAATCTTAAAACAAAATAAACAGCCTAAATTATTCCCTCTCCTGTGAACATCCAAATTAGGAGTAGGCCATTCAGTCCCTTGAATTTACTCAGTCATTCAATAAGGTTTTAGCTGATTTGATTGTGGCTTCAATTCCACATTTCCTTCCACCCCAATAATGGTTGCCTTACTTGTCAGTCAACTATCTCTCTACATCAGTCTTAAAAATAGTCAATGACCCTACCTAGACTGCTGTATAGGGAAGAGATTTACTTCAATGAGAGAAAACATTTCTCCTCGGCAAGACATTTTATCAAATCATTTAGACATCAATATCTCCTGATAAAGGCAGTGTCCAAGAGCACACAAGTCTTTTTGAACATCTCTGAGTAACTCCTAAACTGATACTCTAACTCCTTTAAGTCTTTCACAAATTTGAGCATGCACTGGAGGCAAAACTAACTTAAATTCGGATACAGCTTTCTAACACATGCAGTAGCTCAGAAACGTTGAGGCTGTTGTGCTAAGATCAGGTGTTCACATGAGATGACTTGATCATGTCCTTCACTAATCACATGCTACGATTAATCTCCTACAGTCCTTTGTGGTAACAAAAAAATGTTGTTCTATAACATATACTATAGCTACAACAGGGCATAGGAAGACAGCAAGTCAGATGAGGTCTCCAAATCAGCCCATTTCCAATCACTAAAGCCCCAGGTAGATACATAGGAGATGGTGCAACTCAGGACAATTCAGAATAAACAAAAAAACCATACACTTAAGTTTAAATTATCACACCGTCTTGTTTTCCCATGATGTATAACTAATGTTTATGGTTATGTCTACAGCCTGGCCACTATATGGAGGACTGGCCTGGTTGAAAATCAATGAGGCATCATGAAGAACAAATAGTTGGAACCATCAGACCTCTGGAAATTTTCAAAACTGGAAAAAAAATGCAAATATTCAATACTCAATTTATTTGTTCCGAGGTCATTAATGAATAGTTGAGTTGAAGAGGTGCAGGTCCAATCCCTTGCCGATGTGATTTTGCCAACTCCAGCACTGAATTTGAGAGTTTGGAGTTAGACCGGGAAAAATTGGCAATATGATATGATCTCCCAATGGTTATCTATATAATGCCAGATGGTTACTTTTGCTGCAGATGAGCCTAATCCTGCTTTCACCCAACTGTTGCCAACCTACAGTAAATTAGCTTCTAACACTAACAATGAGGGAGTTGGATTAGCTTAACTCAGTAAAAAGGTGGATTTTTGTCTGGGGAAAGGAGTCATAGAACATAAAACAATACAGCACAGAACAGGCCCTTCGGCCCACGATGTTGTGCCGAACATTTGTCCTAGCTTAAGCACCTATCCATGTACCTATCTAATTGCCGCTTAAAGGTCACCAATGATTCTGACTCTGCCACTCCCACAGGCAGCACATTCCATGCCCCCACCACTCTCTAGGTAAAGAACCTACCCCTGACATTCCCTCCTATACCTTTCACTCTTCACCTTAAATTTATGTCCTCACGTTGAGGTGACTGCCACATGGCTTTCATGCGCTAGCATTAGAAAGCAAAGTTTTCTCTTTCAGCATGTGGTCTCAGTACAGAAAAGGCCTTAAAATAAACTGCAATGCAGTGCCTAACCTAGCTATTGGCTCGAAGCAGCATAAACTGAGTTTGGATCTGTTGGAACTCTGTTCTCTGCCCTCGAGGTATAGCCAAAAGACGTGAGGCCATTATTTTTGTCAGCTTCTCTCAATTTCTGCTTTTAGTGCTCTCTCACTTTCTATCTCTCCCAGAAGCTGAGAAAAGTGCCCTGGTGACCATTCTTCATTCAACTACTCCTCCAGATTTTATGTGCCAGGCTGGTGCTCAGGCAAAGAAACATACAGGACTAGCAAAGAACAACACAGCACAGAAATAGGCCATTTGGCTCTCTAAGCCTGCTTGATACATTGTGCTCTTTATACTAAAAGCGTCTTCACTTACAGGATCTGTATCCCTCTATCCCTTCCTATTCATGTATTCGTCCAGGTGCTTCTTGAATGCTGCTATTGTGTCTGCTTCCACCACCTCCTCTGACAGGGCATTGCATTCACTCACTACCGATTGTGTGAAAAACTTGCCTCGAAAATCTCTTTTAAACATCCCTCCCCTCACTTACTTTGAACCTGTGTTTCGCCCTAGGGAAAAGCTTCATATTTTCCACTCTATCCATGCCATTCACAATCTTGCAAATACTATCCAATCACCCCTCAACCTTCTGTCTTCCAGTGAAAACAAACCCAGTCTATCAACCTTTCTTCATAGCCAAAATCCCCCATATCAGGTAACATCCTGGTAAACCTTTCCTGTACCCTCTCCAAAACATCTACATCCACCTGGTAGCGTGATGACCAGAACTGTACGCAATATGTGAGGAAAGACTGGGCTTCTACTCACTGGAATTTAGAAGAATTGGATGGAGATTGGGGAATACTCCAAAACATATAAAATACTGATGGGGCTGGACAAGCTAGGTGAGGGAAGAGTGTTCCTGATTTTGGGGAAGTCCAGAATTAGGGGTCACAGACTAAGAATAAGGGGTCAACCATTCAGGACTGAGATGAAGAAGAATTTTTCAATTCAGAGTTGTGAACCTGTGGAATTCTCTACCATAGAAAGTTGTTGGGGTCAGTTTATTGGATATATTCAAGAGGGAGCTGGACAGAGCCCTCGCAGGAGTGGGATACTGAAATTGCACACTTAGCCATGATCATGTTGAATGGTGGTGCAGGCTCAAAGGGCTGAATGGCCTATTCCTGCACCTATTTTCTATGCATTGAGTAAATCGAGCAAGTGTGATGTAGCTATTAGCTCCACCTCTCACTCTACCTGCGCTTCCTTCCATTTACTTTGGGATTTGTAACCTATCCTTGAGTCAGAATTAAGTGCTTTGAAATTTTTCTTCCAAATTGAAATTGAAACTAACCAGGAAATAGCAAAAGATGTGGTCTGTCAGTAACAGCTAATACCGTGGCTTTAGCACAGCAAAGCAAATTAACAAGAGACCTTTCTCAACATGTACAATGGGCACTGAGATTCCCTCAAGCAGAATTATACAGAGTTATAGCAGATCAGAGCAATTACTTTGACTCAAGTCATCCCCCAATTTTTGTAAGTGTGGGGGAACAAATAAACGTTATGTGCTTCAATCTGTTGTATTGAATAAATGGATTTGTGACCTAATTCATTGTTGAAAAGCAAACCTTGTCACTAGTGGTAATGATAAATCACTCGGAATTAGCTGAGCCGCACTTAGTGATTATTTTTCAGAAGTTGTTATCGAGTCTGACAGCAGGGGAAGCTGCATCAGCATAGCCACATCTGAACTTACTGAAATGTTCCCAGCTGATGACTGTATCAGTGCTGATGTAATTTAGCTCCCTCACAATTTGTCAAATTCAATAATTTCTCCAAGCAGTTCCTTCAACAAAGCCTACATCTGTTTACTTAAACTATATGCTGATAACTTACTGATTGCTCAGAAGAGAGAGAATACTCAATTATATTTAAAAGAAAAAGGGTATACTGTAGGAAAGTGGTACCTTAACATTTCCAATTTTTTGTCAGGTGTATGTTGGTTCAAGACATTAGTGGCCCAAGGCAGCACTAAAGGAGTGCTGTATCATTAGTGGGATGTCCTTTAGATGAGGCATTAAGCTAAAGTTCAATTAGATCAACAAGCTCAGTGTACTCCAAGATTCCTCCCTCAATTAGCCCATTCAAATGATAGATTAGCCAGCCTCTTATTTTGGGATCTCAGTGTGTGCCTTCATCTCCTACACAACATGATTGAAATCATGCCGTTGCACTAGCTAGCTTGAAACCAGGTAGAAATATCATGAGCTCTTGTGCAGTCGTAGTGTCCTTAACTCTGAGCGAGGCCTCAAAATGACTAATACTGGGATTACTCAGGAATACCACCTAATCTAGCACAACAATTTAAAAATAAAACCACAAATGGGATGCAGCATCACTGTGTAGGCAAACATCCATTATCCATCCCTAACTGACCTGGAGGTGATAGTAGTGAGCTGCCTTCTTGAACCATTGCTTCCCTGGGGCTCTAGCGATACCCACTGTGCCCCTCAAACGTGAGCTCCAAGATGTTGATCCAGCTACACTTAAGGAATAGAAATGTGTTTCCAAGTCAGGATGGTTCGTGGCTTGGATGGAAATTTGCAGGTTCCTATATTTTGGCTGCCCTTGTTCTTCCAGATGATAAAACCTCTGGGTTTGGAAGATATGTCAGAGGACCTTTGGACAATTGCCGCAATGTACCTTGTAGATAATACATTCTGTAGCCAATAGTACTGCTGGTGAGAGAGTGATTGTGGAAAGTGTTAGGAGAAGTGTCAATCAAGCCAGCTGCTTTGTTGTGAAAGTGTTGAGACTCTTGGAGTTAGATTAGATTAGATTACTTACAGTGTGGAAACAGGCCCTTCGGCCCAACAAGTCCACACCGACCTGCCGAAGTGCAACCCACCCAGACCCATTCCCATTCCCTTACATTTACCCTTTCACCTAACACAACGGGCAATTCACCTAACCTGTACATTTTTGGACTGTGGGAGGAAACCGGAGCACCCGAAGGAAACCCACACAGACACAGGGTGAATGTGTAAACTCCACACAGTCAGTCACCTGAGGCGGGAATTGAACCTGGGTCTCTGACACTGTGAGGCAGCAGTGCTAACCACTGTGCCACCGTGCCGCCCAGTAATAGAGAACTGCACCTATCCAGGCAAGTGAAGTATATATCACAGTTCTAAAACATGCCTCGCAGATAGTGGACTGACACTGTAGGGAGTCAAGAAGTGAATTACTTACTGCAGGATTCCTCGCCTCTGGCTTTCTCTTGTAGCTACAATATTTATTTGGCTGGTTTAGTTCAGTCTCTGGTCAATGGTAACCCTCAGGATGTTGACCATGAAAGATTCAGTGATGGTAATGCCAATGAACATCACAAGACGATGATTAAATTCTGTCATTGGAGATGTGTTACTTGCCACTTATCAGTCCAAGCCTGTATATTGTACAGATCTTGCATGTGGACACTGATTCAGAATTTAAGCAGTTGTCGATGATGCTGAGCACAGAGCAGACACCAGTGAACATGCCATTTTTTTTCTTTTGATGGAAAGAAGGTCATTCTTACATCAGCTGAAGATGGTTGAGTTTAGGACACTACCATGGGGAACTCCTACAGTGATGCCCTGGGGCTGAGATGATTGACCTCCAGCAACCACAACCCTCTTCCTTTGTGCCAGACATGATCCAACTATAGTTTTTCCCTGATACCCATCAGCTACAGTTTTGCTAAGGCTCTTCGATGCCACACTCAGTCAAATGTAGCCTTCATGTCAATGGCAATCACTCTCACCTAGTTTCTGAAAATTCAACTGTTTTGTGCATGTTTGGACCAAGGCTGTAATGATATCAGCCCAAGTGGAATACAAACTGAGCATCAGTGAATGCGTTATTTCTTTGTAAGGGCCATCCCTTCCATCAGTTTGCTGATGATGGAGAGTAGACTGATAAGGGTGGGGTTGACCTGCTTTTGTGCACAAGACAAACCTGGGAATTCTTCCAGATTGTTCGGTAGACGAGTCGTTTGATGTATAAATTTTCCAAATACCTTGCTCTAATATTTTCCTCTAATAACACATGTTCATTATATCAATTGGAGAAAACAAATTTATAAATACTGGAAATTTGAAATTAGAGGGGAATGGCTTTAATACCCAGCTGCTCTGGTACCACATACAATATTATCTTTTATTTTTCAGATGTTCACTGTGCAGTTCCAACACTTTCTTATCCTATAACACATTCTTTTACTCTTCCATGCACTGCCTTAAGATATTGCTTGCACTGTTCACAACATAGGCTAATAAGAGCTGAATCCATTATCCAATTATTTGAAAATTGACAAGTGCAGCATTTGCCCTGGCACTTGTAATTTTATTAATGAGTAGTTCAGCTTCCACTCTCTTTTGCAATGTGCCTGTTAGAATAGCGACCGTCTCCTAGTAAATCATTTAAACAACTGTTCAAAGTCAATGACTTATTAATGAAATTGTGAGCACTGACTAACACGTAAAGTCTCACAACCAGCAGATACATATTAACACCCTCAGGTCCCAAGATATTCAAAGTCTACTGTGTTAGAACACACATCTATGTTTTCTGTGCAGTTGTTAATGGACTCTATCACCATGGAAACAAATGGCTATCAGTGAGACCTAAAAACATCCATCTTCTTTTCTAGTTGAAAAATAATACATTTCTCTCTCTTCTATTTCTCCAGCTACCAAGTGCACGTTTCTGTCTTAATTGTTTAATGTCTCCACTAAAATAATGGATAGAGAAGCTCTAGACAAGTGCATTATGCATTTTGCACACTGCAACATAATCTCAGGGTAATTGCAAACAATTATTGTGCTCTTCTTCCACTTTGTTTTTGCCAATGCACTTAGCATGCTCAACACTTGTGTTATACCACTTCAATAAAAGTATTTTTTTTAATTTAAAGCATGTTTATCAAAATTGATAATAGTTATAGATACTTGTTCCCTCACTGTACAGGTACTTCTTAAAATCTGAATATAATAATTCACGTATATTATTCTAAACAGGTTCTACGAGCAGCAACTCTCAACCTTCCCTTCAAATTGCTAAAACTTTAATGAGTAAAGGCTAAATGGCAGTGCAAATATACAGGACTGCTTTCTGCTCAAATGTTTTGGATGCTGTCCATCAAATCAATTGTTTGATGATAATCTCCCTTGGCCAGTTTTCAATCAGGAGATCTGGAGTCGGCCATTTTGAGAGATTGCTGTGGTGTCATTGCAAACTTACTTCTCTCCCTATCCACAGAGAGTGGTAAACTATTCCCACTTTCAGTTTCTCTGTAAACTTCTGTCAACAGTCATTTAAAAAAAAGAACTTTTTAAACACGTTACCTTCCTCAACAAGCGATGCAATTTAAAAAAAAATGTTCCTAACAAAGCTTGCTAAAATTCTTGTAATGACGTCACAGCCTCAAGATCTTTTCCCAATCTGTTTCTGGTTACACGAAATGCCAAACTTCAAATGGCCTCTGGCTCTGCAGTTCCTCAGCTGGGGAACCGGAGCTCGTCTCATGCAGGCAAGCTTCCAATCCAGAGAATAAAGTTTGATGGCGAAACAAAGCCCACCAGTCACCGCAGCAGTTGTCCTCTCCTACCCCTGCAGTATCGAATGCCTTTAAAGTGCTTCTTTTTCCTTCTGCGAGCATCTGCTGAGCTTCATCTCTGCCAGTTGGATGTATCTGATGACATTTGTATCTGCATTTCAACAAGGACAGAAAAAGAATAAGATTGAGCCACTCGACACATGTAAATTCATTCACTGTTGTATCTTGGATTAGGAAGTTTCACCAACCGTCCCCAACATCCCCTCCTTGGGTAGTGCCAAATTTGGGTACAGTTTCACAAGTACCATCTGCTTTGGGGATCATCCAGGGCATGCCAAGAGTCTGATTCATTATTTTGGTTTTGCCTCATAACTGAGTGTGTATATTGTCCATACAAAGAAAATTAAAGCAGTGAGTTGAGAGAGAAAGATTTATAGCTGACATTCTGGTAGAGTCTACCACCTTCCCTCTATTTTGGTGCCAATCTGAGTGCTCCTGTTATCGCCCACCTCAGGGCTCATACCCTCCTCTCATTCCTTTCTTATCTTGGCATTTACATCACACAGTCAAAAAGTGCAGCCCTGGAAAAGTACAGCCAGTCAGGCAGCATCCGAGGAGCAGGAGAGTCGACGTTTTGGGCATAAGTCCTTCCTCAGGTACCTTCCTCAGATTCTGCCTGACCTGCTGTGCTTTTCTAGCACCACACTTTTCGACTCTGACTCTCCAGCATCTGCGGTCTTCGTTTTCTCCTAAATTATACCACACTGGCTAGTTCAAAACCCACAAGGTCATCACGGTGTTTCAAGGATAGTCTTTCACAGCAACGATAGGGGTGGGGACACCACACATCATCCTTCCTCAGTCTTACTTTGATCCTGTGATTTCAATGCTTTTAAATAAAGGTGAACAAGGGAGATTTAAGGGACACAAATAAATTGGAGTTTCCATCTCCTTTACTAATGGTAGGGAATCTTCAGTGAGAACGAATTGAAGGAATGTACCTCAAAACAAGGAGAGAACATAAGTAATAGGTGCAGGAGCTCTATTTGGTGCCTCAGAGCCTGCTACCTCCCCGACTGCACTCCTATTCTATTGGATCATGGTTCATATGCCCTAAGCCTCAACTCCTCTTTTATGTCATAGCCCTCCACATTGAGATTTGAAAAATCTATCTTCCTCCTCTTGAAATACTGTCAGTGAATCCAATTCCACAATTCTCTAGGATGGAGGATTCCAGATTTCATTATCCTCTAGGAAAAGAAATTCCTATCCATCTCAGTTTTCAATGAATGAGCTCTTATTCTATAGGTATGCTTCCTGGCTCATCAGCCTTCCTCCTAGTGGAAATACCTTCTCAACATCCAACCCATCAAGCCCCCTCATGTGATGCTTGTTTCCGTAAGATCATCCCTCAGTCTTCTATGACTCGGAAGCCATTTCTCTCACACCTCAGTCTTTGAGCCACTCATTTGCCATTGGAGGCATTGAGATTTCAGAGGTAGCAGGGGGATCTAGAAATGGTAAAGAATTAGTAACCGATGTGCTTATAAATAGGGAAGTGTCTCAAATTTGCCGGGTCAGTTTTTTGGTGACTGTTTCCAATGCTATGAACTGATGTGAAATGCAATGTGAATTGTATCAGTGGATGTGGACTGTGAATATTTTTCCCTATAACATTATTTAAAAGGCTAATCAAAACTTGCATTATATACAGTCCTTAACATACCAAAAAATCCCAAGGTGTTTCATAGGAGTGTGCATCAAACCATCCATCTCAAATCAACAATACCCCAGGTCACAAACACACAGACCATGCAACTTAGACCTATAACTTCCAGAGACTGTCTGCCTTCACACCCTCTGCTTCACAATACAGGCTTTTAGATGTCTTTGACATGTCCTGCAGGAAGGTCTTCAGGCAGCATAGGGAAGACATACATACATTTGAAGACTACTTTTCACCAGCTCAGGATAATGTTCCAAATTTGGAACTGGACAGACTATCTGGCATTAATCTAGGCACCAGAAAACACAACGGCAGAAACAGTCCTGCAAAGCCCTCCTCACTAACATTTGGGGGCTAGTGTCAAAATTGGGACAGCTATCTCAGAGCCTAAGCAACAGCCTGACATAATCATGCTCACCAAATCACAGGCAATGTCCCAGACACCACAATCACCATCCATGTCCTATCCCACTGGCAGGACAAACCTAGCAGAGGTAGCGGCACTGTGGTATACAATTGGGAGGGAGTTGCCCTGGGAGTCCTCAACATTGACTCCAGATCCCATTAAGCTACATGGCAGCAGGTAAACATGGACAAAGAAACCTCCTGTGGATTGCCATGTACTATCCTCCCTCAGCTGATGGAACAGCACTGCTCCATGTTGAAGAACACTTGGAGGAAGCACGAAGGGTAGAAAGGTCGCAAAATGTACTCTAGGTGGAGGATTTCAATGTCAATGACCAAAAGTGGCCGGGCAACAGTATTACTGATCGAACTGGCTGGGTCCTAAAGGACTGAGTCTACAGCAGGTGATGAGGGAGTAAAACGTGAGGTCTGCAGATGCTGGAGATCAGAGCTGAAAATGTGTTGCTGGTTAAAGTACAGCAGGTCAGGCAGCATCCAAGGAACAGGAAATTCGACGTGTTTCCTGATGAAGGGCTCTGGCCCGAAACGCCGAATTTCCTGTTCCTTGGATGCTGCCTGACCTGCTGTGCTTTAACCAGCAACACATTTTCAGCAGGTGATGAGGGAACCAACAAGAAGGAAAAACATACTTGACCTTGTCCTTACCAGTCGCCAGCTGTAGATTTCCTCTGTTCATGACAGTATCAGTAAGAGTGACCACACCCAGTTACTGTGGAGACAAAGTCTCACCTTTGCATTGGGAATATCCTCCATCATGTTGTAGGATGCTATTACTGAGCTAAGTGGGACAGAATTTGAACAGTTCTAGTAACTCAAGATTTGGTATCCATGACGTGTTGTGGGCTGTGAATGGCAGCAGAATTGTACTCCAGCCCAACCTGTAACCTAATGGCCCGGTATACACCCCCCACCCCCCGACACACACTCAACTATTACCATCAACCCTGGTTCAATGGAGAATGCAGGAGGGCATGCTAGGAGCAGCACCACGTAAACTTAAAAATGAGGTGTCAACCTGGTGAAGCTTCTAGACAGGACTGCCTGCATGCCAAACAGCATAAGCAGTAAGTGATAGACAGAGCTAAGCAATCCCACAACAAATAGATCAAACTAAGCTCTGTAGTCCTGCCATATTTAGTCATGAATGATGGTGGACAATTAAACAACTCACTGGAGGAGGAGGCTCCACAAATACCTCATTCCATTCCATGTTGGAAGAGCTCAATACACCAATGCAAAAGATAAGGCTGAAGCATTCGCAGCAAACTACAGCTAGAAATGCCAAGTGGATGATCCATTGTGCTTTCATTCAGTGCTCCTCAACATTGCAGATACCAGTCTTCAGCCAATTTGATTCATTCCAGGTGATATCAAGAAATGGTTGGATGCACTGGATACTGCAAAAGCTATAGGCCCATAACATACCAACAATATTACTGATAAGACTTATGCTCCAGAACCTGATGCTCCCCTAGCCAAGCTCTCCCTGGATAGTTACAATATTGGCACCAGCCTGACAATGTGGAAAATTGCCTAGTATGTCCAGTACGCAAAGATAAATCCAACCAGCTAATTACTATTCATCAACCAGCTAATTACTATTGACCATCAGGGAAGTGATGGAAGGACAGTGCTGTCAAACAGTACCTACGGCTTTTGCCCGAAACGTCGATTTTCCTGCTCCTCGCATGCTGCCTGACCTGCTGTGCTTTTCCTGCACCACACTTTTGCCCTGCTCAGTAATAACCTGCTCAGTGATGTCCAGTTTGGCGTCTGCCAGGGCCATTTAGATCCTGACCTCATTAAAGCTTTAGTTCAAATATAGACAAAGGAGCTGAATTCCAGAGGTGAGGGGAGACCGACAGCCCTTGACATCAAGGAGCCCTAACAAAACTGGAATCAATGGGTATCGGGGCAAACTCTCCACGTCATCTCTGCAGGAGTTCCTCAGGACAGTGTCATAGGCCAAACTATCATCAGCTGCTTCATCAATGATCTTGCCTCCATCATAAGGTCAGAAGTGGGGCTGTTTGTCAATGATTGCATGATGTTCTGCACCATTCATGACTCCTCAGATACTGAAACAGTGCATGTTGAAATGCAACAAGATCTGGACAATATCCAGTTTGGGCTGACAAATGGCAAGTAGCATTCCCATTAGACAAATGCCAGGCAATGACCATCTCTAATGAGAGAGAATCTAACCATTACCCTTTCACATTCAATGATATTAACATCACTGAATCTCACGATCAACATTCTGGGGGTTACCAGTGACTAGAAACTCCACTAAACATGACACATCAACACAGGGCTACAAGAGCAGTCAGGGGCTAGGAATACTGCACTGCTCCTTCACTGTCACTGGGTCAAAATCCTGGAATTCCTCCATAAGGGCATTGTGGGTCAACCCACAGCACATGGACTGCAGTATTTCAAAAAGTCAGATTACCTTCACCTTCTCAGGGGCAACTAGGGATGGGTAATTATGCTGGCCAGCCAGCAATACCCAGGTCTCAAATGAATAAAAAAAAGTAGCTAGATGCCAATGAAGTTTTCACATGACTGCAGTCAGACTTTAGCCACAACCTTGCAACTCGGAGTTGAAAGGCTCACAAATGAGTGACACCCAATACCTGTAGAGAGGAATGTCACCACAGCATGAAAGTTTCAAGCCAATCCAGAGAGTTACATCCATTCAACTTGACTGCAGTGCAGGTGATCAGTGTTGTGCTGACAAGACTCACCCTGTGGGATAGAGATATAAACTAAATAGAACGAACAGCTTACATTGAAAGGTCTGCTTGTAGAGAGTTGGCTACCTATTCACCTGACAGGGAGACTCTATTTTCTTCACTAATGGAATGGCCTGGTTTTGTTTTGACATTTCTTGACTGGAGACCAGATATCCAACATTTATAGCACAGTCAAAACCCACCTATAAAAACAATTGCAACAACCATCTTCACGAAGGGTGATAACTGCAGTGACAGCTCCTTCAACAGGTGCTCTTTCTTTCGTTCTCGTCGTAACAGGAAGTCACAGAAAGCATTTGAAAATTCCAAATGATGGCAGAGTATGAAGAGGGGAGAAAATAAGGAAACAAACTCAAACTGAGGAAGCACAGGAAAGATAACTGAAAGAGAGTCCGTCAAAGGCCATTACTTATCCATGTACCCCATGTGCCAGATGGGAATTGCACTTCTTAGCCATGTTTATTTCTTTGTTGCAATGTGACACTTCCAATAGACAACTCCCAGAGTGAGAAATTCAATCCCAAGTTTTGTTCGTCATTACTCAACATGGACGAGGATCTTTGTGTAGGGAGTAGGCCACTTAAGCTTGGTCCTAATACAAAGAAGAACCCAAATGAGTAATAGGGTTGGCTTAAGACTGATTTAGACATTATGGAATAAATAATGGCTCCTTTTCTAAGTGTGCATTTATTTTAAAAGGTGATAAATACGGAAGTTGAACTGGTACAGAGGTTACTGTTTCAAATGAAAACTGCATATACAGTTGCCAATGCTATGTCTGCCACTGCCTGACACACACACCTTGGCACAGAGACTCCTGCTTGCCTGTATTAACCTTCTCTTTGGTTTGGATTCTGCTCCTTTCTTCCACAAAAGGTAAGCCGGTTTTAAGACTGGGAGAAAGTAGGATATGGATGGCCTGCCAACTCCTACAGGAGCAGAGTCAAAATCATTTGATGTTTCTGGTTTGAACTCTGAGCATCAACCCCAAGTTATCAATGGCTGGCTAGAATGTATTCCAGCAGAGTGTCCCAGTCATGTGTTATTTCCCCCACCCCAAAAGATAAATCTTTAAACCTGGAAGACTCCAGATAAATGAAGGAGGACTGAATTTCCAAATGGTTGGAGTGCTAGTGTCTACTCCCATCTCATGCACCAAATAATTTCAGTGAAGTTCTACCACAGCTCATTACGTTTAACCATATGGATTTATAGGCATTTTCATGCCAAGTCCTATAGACAGCTATGAAATTGTGAGCCAGGCCAGGAAAAAGGAATAGGAGCATAGAAATGTAGAAACTGGAGCTGTCTATTCAGCCTCTCGAGCTAGTCGATTTTAACCTACTGCACAGTCCTCACTTTCTCCTCTCGAGCTAGTCATGCCATTCAGTGAAATCAAAGTTGATCTGGAACTGAAATCCATTTCACTAATACTATGTGATAACAAAAGTACCAGCCAATCTGGCATCAATTGCCATTTGTGGCAAGAAAATTCCAAACTTCTACCACCAGTTACATATAAAAGTGTTGACCAGTTTCACTCCAAAAAAGCCCTGCTTGAATTTTTTGACTATTACTCTCTAGTCTTAGATTCTCTCACCTCATATATATCCTTTAGCATTAGTTAACAATCTCTCTAAAGGGGTTGTGTGTGTTCTGAAGTCCACACAAAAAACATCCCGAGACAATCCCTTTTTTGGTTACTGCAGTCACGTCTTCAAAAAAATATAATCGTGTTCATCAGGCTTGACCTCTATCTTTCGAATAAAAGAGATCAATTAAAGATGTTACTGATCAGCTGAAAATTTAAGCTGTTCCATCATCTCTAACTATTGTCTCTAATAATTCCCTAAAAGATAATGAGCTAACCGCCCTAAAATTCCTCTCTCAAGCATTTCTGAGCAAATAGAGCGGCATTTTCAATTTGTCAGCCTCCTGAAATGGTTCAAAATTGACAGAAAGCTGGAAGATAATAAGCAGGGCATCTGTTAGGTTCTCACCTAGTTCATTTAAAATCCTGAGCGAGAAACCATTCAGTCCTGGAGACTTGTCACTCCTTCACACAATTATTTTCTTCATTACTGTTAGTTTGCTCATATTAATTTTGATGAGTCCTATTGCCTGATTCATAATTAGCTTCCTTGGAATTTTCAGAATGCTGACTTCCTCTTTTGTTAGAAATACTAATACTAAATATTCATTCACCATTTCCCAAAGGCATTGGGATCCTTCATTCTAATACATCTATTGGTTACATGAACATTCTACACAAATGTTACTTTTATCACTGGGTAGTAAAGGCCAGGTGACTTACACACGGCATCTGACTGCTGGTAGACTTGTTTCGGTGGGTATTTAATTTGTTCCTGATCAATCACTACCCCAAAGTGGGGTGGATGCTGGGACGGTGAGTAAATTTAAGGAGGAGATAGGCAGATGTTTAATTGGTGATGGGTTGAAGGGAAATGGAGAGAAGGCAGGAAAATGGGGGTGAAGAGCATATCAGCCATGATTGAATGGTGGAGCAGACTCGATGGGCTGAATGGCCTCATTCAGCTCCTATATCCAATGAAATTATGAAATCAAATGCATCATTTGGAAATTTGAGAGAAATGAGTCGAACCCGAGAACTGCAATAGACAGCAGCTTTAATTAAGGTGCCTATTCCCATTTACATATTCATTTGTCTTACTTGGACCACAGTACAAGACTAAACAGAGACTGGCTTTGATATTAGATTGGAGCAAATGAAGCATAGTCCCTGGTGCCAGACAAATGCATATCCATTCAACAGAAAACAGTTGAAGAGAGAAGGCCTGTTGAATCTATTGCATGTGAGTGGCCACCCAGCTACCTGACCAGTCTTCACCATGCCCTCCTTCATGAATTCACTCACTCAGCCTTCAGTCACGCACGCACACACTCACTCACAGGGGCTAGGGAAGTGCAGCTGATTCAGTGAGACTCCTGAAAAAATTAGCCTAGTGGCACTCATCTGTGGTAAGAGATGTTAAAGGAGCTGAGAGAGTGGTGATACTGGCCAGGGAGAGACCAGAAATGACCAGGCAGTGAGGAAGAAAGCGAGAGGGACCCCAGGCCACAGCAGGACGTAGAGACAATTGTGCGAGGTTCAGGACAGGGGACGAGAGAGAGAGAGATAAAAAGAGAGTCTAGAGGCCTAGCAGCACCGTGGAGGATCAAAAGTTTGATTTGTGCCTTTTTTTGTGTTCTTGATATAACAAGGAGAGGACCACAAGCTGCAGGAACTGTTCAACAAATGGCATCAATTGTTGTAACTGGTCACCAACCACAATTGGTAACTGTTACACCTCGGTGGTTCATGCTGTTCCTTTCCTTCTGGCCACTCCCATACTGCAGTAACTGTGTGACAATGTGTGCCTGAGCAATGCTATAGAGAGAAAGGAAGTGCTCAGTCAAGCTTGTCTAAACAAAAAAAAAACTGAATTATTTGGCAAAACAGCTTTCCTGCAGATGATAAGAAAAGAAAAATCCGGGATTTCTGAACTTTCATTCATCAGCCAGTAAACAGTCACAAACTCAAACATTACAATTGTATTTTTAGGATTAAGGATTCACCAAGTTGTGAAGCCACTTAAGGACAGAAGTAGTTAGTGGTAACATTGTGTGTTATTCTCACAGATGATGACGACAGTAAACTGTTTTCAAAGCCTTCTGTTGGGGCTCCTGAGCTGTAATAGTTGCTAGTTAACGTATTGGGTTGTCCCAAGCTAGAGTAACAAAGGTAAGGTATTAAGTGGCAATTAGCTCAGTTGCCTGGATGGTTGGTTTGCAAAGCAGTGTGATGCTGACAGCATGGGTTCAATCCCCTCACCAGTGGAGGTTACATTCTCAACCTTTTCGCTCTCGCCTGAGGTATAGTGGCCCTCAGGTGAAACTACCACCAGTCATCTCTCTCCATTGAGAGAGGAATCCTATGGTCTGACAAGACCATGGCAACTTGATTAAAAGGTAACCAACAAAACTGTGGGAACTCAGACAATAAGTTAGTTCATGAGAGAGATTGATAAATTTCTAATTACTCATGGCATCAAGGGATATTGGGAAAGGACGTAAGTATGGCTTTGAGGTAGATAATCGGTTGTAGTCTAGAATGGTGTGAAATGGAACAGATTCAAGGGGATTATTGCTCCCTCCTACATGCTTCATCAAGGTTGAAGTGTCAAGGGTGCTCTCGCTAATTTTCCTCCTTCCTGAGTAGAATCAGTAGTGTGACCTTCAAAGCCATCTCTGTTGAGATCAGCTGAAGCAAGCACAGTCAAGGACTTAAACCTGCGCTTTCCTAGTCTACGTGGATTTTGATAAATTCACAATGTTAATGGGACAAATATTGTTTTCTTTTTATGGGGGGTGGACACGCGGACAAGTTGGGTCTGGTGTGGGAGGTTCAATTTTTGTGATCCCGTGAAAGGTTTGGTTGCCAAAAGGGATCGTGGGATCAGGGCCTGAGGTGGAAGGGTGTGCATGTGCAAGTAATGCCTGATCCTGGGAGGATGCTTGGAGATGAATGGGAAAATAGAGGAGTTAGGGATTGGAGCCTGGATGGAGGGTGTCATAAACTTTATGGAGGCTTCAGGAACTGGTGGAGGAAGGGGTGTGTGGATATTGAGATCAGAACCCTTCAGAGGGTACGTGGAGATCTGGGGTGCAGGGTGAGAGGGCGGGGCAAAATTGGAGTCTCATTGAGAAGATCGAAAGAATTGGGGATGAAGTAGTTTCTGAATGCAACAAGTCCAGCTACACTCGATCCACCAGCTACACTGGATCCACCAGCTACACTGGATCCACCAGCTACACTGGATCCACCAGCTCACTGGGTCCACCAGCTACACTGGATCCACCAGCTACACTGGATCCACCAGCTACACTGGGTCCACCAGCTCACTGGGTCCACCAGCTACACTGGATCCACCAGCTCACTGGAAAGCCACATATCTTCAGAATGAGCAGACTTGAACTCACTTCAACCAGTGGATTTCCTGGCCAGAACAAAAAGTGTGAAATGATTAATATATTCCAGACAGCCTCTTTCTTTTATTTAAAATTGCCAATTAGCTGACCTCCTGGGCATGGAGTTAGTGGTTTGCTTTCCCCCTACAGCCTTTCGTAAAATCAGAGTGGAGTGGAGGAGGGTAAGGATTAAGATTGTTAACACTAACTTCTCAACCAACCCAAATGTTCCCTGATACACATATAAAAACTAGTTATTGTGTGCATAAGCAAGCTTGTCACAAAGGGTGGAATTGAAACTAAAAGATACAGCGTGGCTTCACGAACCCGTGCTGGGTTTGGATTGACCAAAGATAAATAACAAAAGGTATTAAAATAGAGAAGATTTATCGACTATCAAGGATCAATTGTAATTTCACGCACTTATTTGTTCTATCCTACGTACAGCATTGGCCCAACTCCTGCACCTCTTAAAGACACTTTCACAAAGTTGAGAGTTTCTGTAGATAAACATTGAACACAATTACAATTAAACAACATTTAGAACACAGTTTGTCTCCAGTTGAAGTTATTAATCGTATGTTTCCTGGTCTAGACTCCAGAAACAATTAGATGAGTAACCAAAAAGTCATTAAGTTTAAACACCTGAAGGATAAATGTTAACTTTGAGAAATGACTGTGTTTGGAAACCTACTGATTATTCAAAATATTCCACTGAGATTTGGTGTATTCAACATTGCTGGCTTGGTCACAGAACTATATTATCTTAATAGTAAATTCAGAGTACCTGTGACAGGCTGATGAAACCCTAGATACACATCAGTTCCCTCGATGTTGTGTAAAATTGCTCAGAACAATGAAAGATAACATATTTTCTTATACTGAAAAGAATTGATTTCAACTGCTCCAATCTACCTCTGCTATGTTACCCAGTGGAAGTAAAGACTGCTGAACTGTTCCATGGTCTTAACGCTGCACAATCAATCATGAGTTGTTCCTAGCTACCCAGCTTTACATTCTAAAACATCTGTCCACAGCCAGCTAGGAAGTAGACGCCTGATGTGGTGCTTGTTCCAGCATTATTATGAAGGAACAACGGTGCTCTTAACCTTCACTACCTGATCATTTGTTACCATGGTATCACACCAAGAATTGTGAAGCTCAGGATGCATGTTAGATTCATCAATGATGTGTAAAATTAGTCAGAAAGATCGGAAATAACACTTTCTTATCACAAAATGGGTTGATTTCAATTGTCTCAATCTATTTGCATTAGAGATATTTCCTCCCTGTTCAACCTCTCACTACTTTAGAATTACAGAGTTGTCTGTGAAATTGGCAGCCACAAAAAGTGATGGAGACCAAAACATTGTTGTTAAAGCGATGGGTTATGGGGAAAAAGCAGGAACAGGTTACTGAGTAAGATCATCAGCCATGATCATAGAGAATGGTGGAGCAGGCTCAAAGAGGGGCCAAACAGCGTACTCCTGCTTTTATTTTCAGTGTTTCAATGCTGAAGAGCAGAAGGAGGCTTTTCAGTTCACCATGTCTATGTAGAGCAACTTGTCTAGTGCTACTCCCTCCCTGCACTCTCCACAACCCTGTACATTCCTACTTATCAGATAATAATCCAACTCCCTCTTGCATGTCATGGCTTGAACCGGTCTTCACTACATTCCAAGGCAGCATATGCCAGACTTGCACCTTTTTAAATCAAAAACCTTCACTGGACTCAAACTTCCTTTGTCTCTATTTTAAAATGCCGCTTCTAAATATGACAATTATATATTGTACACCTTTCACCACCAACTGGTAAAAGTCACATCCTTGCTTGATCTAAGGGAGGCACAGACTTGTGCACCAGATTTCATACAATACAGTGTCAGATAAGACAACACTATTCAAAGGCAACAGTCCTCCAGCAATCGGTTAAAGCAAGCATGAGATATGTTAGATTCTTAACCCAGAGCTTCATATGAAACAGAGAGTGCACATTTTTCTCTCTTTTTGGAAAAGAAATGCTGTTCACTTTGAGCGTCAATCAAAATGAAAGAGATACTTAACTGTGTATATATCCCCACACACATAAAATATGCTCTTTAACTCCCGCCGTTTTACAAAGTAGGAAATAGCTCACCTGTTGGTTCTCGGTTTCTTGCTTCCTTCAGATAATGTAATGCTTTATCATAATCTCCAAGGTGATAATAAGCCACACCAGAGCGATACAGGGCCTTGAAATTGTCTCCTTCTTTCTTCAGGACTTTGAGGCAATATTCCTTTACTCGTTCATAGTTCACCAGTTCGGCTTGTAGCAAGCAAGCTTTTGAGAAAAAAACACAAAGAAGCATAAGGGATCAATTATTAGAATTCTTCAAGCACGCTGGAGCACTAACACAAAAAATAATGAATTTGTAACAAGGAACTGCACATATTACGGTGATTCTGGCACACCTAGGATTGTTTAGTACAGGATAAATGCAAGGGGAAGTTCCATTACGGGTGAAAATGAACACACATCAATCAAGGTCATCCTCATCAAACTAGGTAACTTACAAACAACTAATGTATTTTTCATTCAATTTCATTACTGTTTACAGAATAGGGACTGGACGATGGTTCAGTGGTTAGCACTGTTGCCACACAGCACCAGGGTCCAAGTTTCAATTCCAGCCTCAGGTGACTCTGTGGAGTTTGCACATTCTCCCTGTGTCTGCATGGGTTTCCTCCGGGTGCTCCGGTTTCCTCCAACAATCCAGAGGTGTGCAGGTCAGGTGAATTGGCCATGCCAAATTGCCTATAGTCTTAGGTGCATTAGTCAGAGGGAAATTGGTCTGCTAAGTTACTCTTTGGAGGGTCGGTGTGGACTGGTTGGGCCGAAGGGTCTGCTTCCACACTGTAGGGAATCTAATCTACTCAGTTTACTGGTATTTTTCACTTTTTTTTAAAAAGAGAGCAATGTGATATGCAAAGTAGCATGTCTTTTAAAAATTGTTTTATTAGAATTTTACAGGAATCCATACAATGTGGAAACAGGCCATTTGGCCCAACAAACCCATACCAATCCTCTGAAGAGCATTATACACAGATCCAACCCCCTACCCTATATTTCCTATGGCTAGCACATCTAACCTACACATCCCTGGGCACTACAGGGCAATTTCCTATAGCCAATCCAATTAACCTGCACATCTTTGGACTGTGGGAAGAAATCCACGCAGACACAGAGAAAATGTGCAAACTCCATAGAGGCAGTCACTCAAGGCTGGAATCAAACTCAGATTCCTGGTGCTAAGAGGCAGCAGTGCTAACCACTGAGCCACCAGGGAGGTACAGGTAAAGCAGGAATGTCACTGAACTAGCAATTCAGAACTCCAAGCCAGTGCTTTGGGGTCAGGAGTTCAAATCATGGCAGGTGCTGGGATTTGTATTCAACAACAATCTGGATAGTGAGTTGGCCTAATGGCAACCATATACCTTTTTCTTGACTATTGTAAAAGCCCATCTCATTCACGAAATGTCCTTGAGGAAAGGAAATCTACCATCCCATCTGGTCTGACCTACAAATGACTCCAGACCAGATGGGATGGTAGATTTCCTTCCCAACCAAAGTGATTGACTCTAAACTTCCCTCTAGGAAATTAGGCCTGGGTAAATGCAGGCTTAGCCAGCAATGCTCTCATGCCAAGAACAATTTGTCATTTAAAAGGCTGAACAGAGAACAGCAGTTTCTATTCTACACTCGCTCTCTCTCCGTCAGGTACCACGCCCTGATAGGACTGTGCTGAGAGTGGACTGCCACATGCTGGTCCATATTTACGTTTGACAAGGTACTGCAGTGGCTTGCCATTGGCTTCAGCAGGCTCTGGCTGAACTGAGTTCCCTCCTGCTCCTATCATCTCATCATATTGGGCTCTGCATGGCTGAGATATATTGCTACCATCAATCCACCTCTCTGTGCAAGTCTAAGAACATATACAATTATCAGCAAGGCCATTAGACCATAAAATATGGGAGCAGAATTCAGCCAGCCATTCAGCCCATTGATTCTGCTCTGCCATTTGAGCATGGCTGATATGTTTCTCAATCTCATTTTCCTGCCTCCTCCCTGTATCCTTTGATCCCCTTATTAACCAAGAACCTATCCATCTCGGTCTTAAATATACTCAATGACTTAGCCTCCACAGGTTAACCACCCTCTGGCATCTTCCGGACTCAGAGTACTCAACTGCTCCTCATATGATAAACCATTCTTGTCCAAGATTATTCTTGTTAGTGTCCTCTGGATTCCCTCCAATGCTAGCACATCCTTCCTTAGATATATGATTTGTAATATTTCACATGTAGTCTGATCAAAGCCTTACGCAGCTTCAGCAGTACATCCTTGTTCTGTATTCTAACCCTCTCAAAATGTATGCTAACATTGCATTTGCTTTCCTATCTGCCAATTGAAGCTGCACATTAACCTGAAGAGAACCTGAACTAGGACTCCCAAATCCCTTTGTGCTTCAGATTTCTGAAGCTTTTCCCAAATAAGAAAATAGTTTATGCCAGCATTCTTCGTATCAAAGTGCATAATGTTCCCACTTTCCCAAGCTGTATTTCATCTGCTACCTCTTTGCCAACTCGCGTAGCATATCCAAAGTCCTTCTGCAGCCTCCCCATTCCCTAAACGCTACCTGTCACTCCATCCATCTTTGTGTCATCTTCAAACTTTGCAACAATGCCCTAAATTCCTTTGTCCAGATTGTTAATGTATAACTTGAACAGTTGTGGTCCCAATATTGACCTCTGCAGAGCTCCAATATTAAAAACCCCTTTATCGTCACCAGTCTTCCAGTCAGACATTCCTCTATCCATGCCTCCAACACCACGAGCTATTATCTTATTTAGCAGACTCCTATGTAGCACCTTGTCAAAGGCATTCTGGAAATTCAAACAGATCATGTCCACTGGCTCTCCTTTGTTTAACTTGCTCATTATCTCCTCAAACAATTCTAATGGTTTGTCAGACATGATCTCCCCTTGAAGGAGCAGTGCTGACTCAGGCCTATCTTATATTCCTCCAAGTACTCCACAATCTCGTCCTTAATAACCTATTCTAAAATCTTACCAATGGACGAGATTAGGCAAACTGGCCTAAAATTTCCTGCCTTTTGCCTCCCTCCCTTCTTAAACAGGGGTGCTACATTAGCCATTTTCCTGTGCTCTGGGACCTTGCTGACTCCAGTGACTCCTGAAGGACCACCGGCAATGCCTCCACAATCCCCTCAGCTATCTCCTTCAGAATCTTGGAGTGTCGTCCATCTGGTCCAAGTGATTTATTCACCTTCAGAACCTGCAGTTTCCCCAGCAACCTCTCCTTAGTGATGGCTACTACTCTGTTCCCTTACTTTCTTGAAGTTCTGGGATGCTACAACTGTCTTCCACTGAAAACTGATACAAAATACCTATTTAATTCCTCTACCATTTCTTTGCTCCTCATTACTACTTCTCCAGTGGTCCAATATCTATGCTTGACTCTCTCTAATCCTTTATATATCCAGAAAATCACTTGCAATATTCTTTTATATTGCTAGCTAGCTTACCCTAACATTTAATCTTTTTGCCATTTTTAAAAATTATTGTCCTCTGCTGGTTTTTAAAGGCTTCCCACACCATCACCATATTGTAGGCCTTTTCTTGGTTTTTATGCAGTCAACAACTTCCCACAGTTGCCTCATCCTCCCTTTGGTACAGTTCTTCTTCCTTGGGATGAATTTCTGCTCTTTCTCCCAAACTACCCCAGAAACCTCAATCATCAGTGCTCCACTGTATTCCCTATCACATTCCCCTTCCAATCAACTCTGGCCAGCTCCTCCCTCATGTCTTTGGGGTTACATTTACTCAATTGTAATACCATTACATCTGATTCCAGCTTCTCCCTCTCGAACTTCAGGGTGAATTCTATCATATTTTGGTCACTGCCCCTAGGGGTTCCTTCACCTTAACCTCCCTGATCAAGTCTGTCTCATTACACATCATCAATTCCAGAATTGCCTGTTTCCCAGTGGTTCTATCAC
Organism: Hemiscyllium ocellatum; assembly: GCF_020745735.1. Lineage (NCBI taxonomy): Eukaryota > Metazoa > Chordata > Chondrichthyes > Orectolobiformes > Hemiscylliidae > Hemiscyllium > Hemiscyllium ocellatum. Next base: position 38,970,531 of record NC_083408.1, read on the forward strand.
AAGCTGCTCCAAAAAGCAACTTGTAGACACTCAATGATTTCATTTACTTGATACCAACCTTATTTTCCCAGTCCACCTGTATAATGAAGTCCCATATGTTTATTATAATAATGCCTATCTCTTTATTTATTTTCTGCCCCATATCCTGACTACTGGTAGGAGGTCCATATATAACTCCCATCAGAGTTCTTTCTCTTTTTTGGTTCCTCAATTCTTCTCAAACTGATTGTATACCTTCTGACCCTGTATACTTCAATTGATTTAATTTCATTTCTTATTAACACAACCCCTGCTGTCTACCTGCCTGTCCTTTCAGTAGGATATGGATCTTTGGATATTTAGTTTGCAGCCCTGATCCCCAACTCTCTCTGATACCCACAACATTGTACCCACCAATTTCAATCTGTGCTGCAAGCTCACTTACATTGTTTCATACACAGCGTGTATTTTAGTATAATGCTCTCAGTCCTGCATTGAGCACATCTCTTCTCATAGTTTTCCCCTTATTTGCTATGCCTGAAGCTATATCCCAAATCCATTCCATATTCTCTTTCCTATCACTTGTTCTGGAAATTTTAGTAATCTCTCCTGAACCCTCTTCCCCTTTAACTTTGTGGATAATCTTCCAAGCAACTGACTTCCATTTCCCTTCTCTCTCCAATTTATTTTAGAGCCTTGCCCACAGGACGCCAGTCCTAGCATGATTCAGGGGGAGCTTGTCCCATTAGAACAGCTCCCTCCTTCCCCAGTACTGGTGTTAATGAGAATAGCAACTTATCTTACAGAAGAAGTTAGTTAATTGCACACTAGCAGTGGGCACAAGTTAGACTGACTCATTAGGTATAATTACTTAAGATGGACAGGAACCCAGGATCTCAAGCAAGACTGCCCAATTCTCCACCCAAAGACTGGGTAACATACAAGATTGAGTGACATTGAATGAACTTCAACGTTAACTCTTCCAGAAGTAATACCTTATACAACATCGTTCCACAAGCTGTGCTTTAATTTTATACTAAACACTTAGACATCATACTTTGACATTGACCACTACCCAGTCTCACATCCCACCCCCTCAGATTTTCTGACACAAATACTGGAAGTCTGGATTTTGCACAATTCCTCTCGAAAACACTCCCTTCTGACTTGGAAGATTGGTAGGTCTTTGTCTTGAGGACTATTCATCCTGAATCTGATCTTGACCTTGAGCGTACTGTGAATCTACAGTGGAGGATTTTCTATTTCTTGGATGCTACTTGTGGAGAATGTAGTTCCTGATAAGCCCAGTAGTTTGTTTATTTACTTTATCTGGAGGACCCTTACAATGGCTGGAATTTTCTTCACAAAGGAACTCTTCCCTGATGACTCATATCAAGGCTCTTAAACCTCATCTGGGAGGTGTAGGAACGTTTCATGAATATCTCTGAAAGTTCTCTGAAAGATCTCTGAAAGTTGCCACCCAGGTAAATAGTGCTGTGAGGAAGGCATATGGTGTACTGGGCTTTATTGGCAGAGGAATTGAGTTCCGGAGTCCTGAGGTCATGTTGCAGTTGTATAAGACTCTGGTGCGGCCTCATCTGGAGTATTGTGTGCAGTTTTGGTCGCCATACTATAGGAAGGATGTGGAAGCTTTAGAACGAGTGCAGAGGAGGTTTACCAGGATGTTGCCTGGAATGGTAGGAAAATCTTATGAGGAAAGGCTGAGGCACTTGGGGCTGTTCTCATTGGAGAAGAGAAGGTTTAGGGGAGATCTGATAGAAGTGTATAAGATGATTTGGGGTTTAGATAGGGTAGATACTAAGAACCTTTTACCGCTAATGGAGTCAGGTGTTACTAGGGGACATAGCTTTAAATTAAGGGGTGGTAGGTATAGGACAGATGTTAGGGGTAGATTCTTCACACAGCGGGTTGTGAGTTCATGGAATGCCCTGCCCGTATCAGTGGTGAACTCTCCTTCTTTATGGTCATTTAAGCGGGCATTGGATAGGCATTTGGAAGTTATTGGGCTAGTATAGGTTAGGTAGGATTCGGTCGGCGCAACATCGAGGGCCGAAGGGCCTGTACTGCGCTGTATCCTTCTATGTTCTATGTTCTATGTTCTATCCATCATGGAAGACAGCAACTCTGATTATATGAATACCTTTTCGTACAAATCTGGGTTTCAGGATGAGGAAGTTGCTTTTTGATTTGGAACTATTTTTTCGCAGTATCCCAGATGTTCAAATCAAGAAATCTCTTCTTTTGCACTATGTCCTGCATCTGTAGACATGGCTCAGACTTCCATGGAATTATAATGCAGCTCATCTCCATTTTGTTCAAGTGACTCTTTACTCTCAACCTGCTGATACATCTTGTGTTGGGACTTGTAGGCTTTTTGCTTCAACTTTTTCAATACGTTAGATGTCTTAAGTTGCCTGCTGTGGATGTCTTTCTAGTTCACATCCTCAGTCATGTTATTGGAGGTTTGCTGCTTAATTAACAATTATTTCTGTCACTAAAGGTTTGAAATGTTGCCCTTGAACCTGTGTTATTTCATTATTGATCTTCACAGTCAAATCTGCTTTATCAGTTGGTTTACTATAGCGTCCTGTTGTCTGAACAAGATCAGTCAATGATTCCTCAAAAGGATGTCAGAAGGGTTTTACTGCTAACTCATGCTAGAGTCATAGAGATCCTTCGGTCCAACTTGCCCATGCCGACCAGACATCCTACCCGAATCTAGTCCCATTTGCCAGCACTTGGCCCATACCAGTCTAAACCCTTCCTATTCATATACCCATCCAGCTGCCTTTTAAATGCTGTACTTGTACCAGCCTCCACCACTTCCTCTAGCAGCTCATTCCAGACACACAACACCCTTTGTGTGAAAAAGTTGCCCCTTAGGTCCCTTTCCCCTCTCACCCTGACCTCTAGTTTTGAGGACTCCCCCTCCCCAGGGAAAATACTTTATTTATTCTATCCATGCCCCTCATGACTTTTTAAACTTCTATCAGGTTGCTGGGCTTTGTTTCTTCAGTCAAACTCTGGAGACTTATTTCCTGCTCGATCTTCAGCAATGATGGAAGTATTTTCCAGACCTGATGGTTCCCAGTCTTTGCAATGAGTTAACAGATCTTTTGAGACCCCTGCCAATCACACCACTGTCTGAGCCTCAGCTGAACACCTGGTAATGCCCAAATGTCCCTAATGTATTCTTTCCAACATCTCTTCCTGAAGGGATGCTCGAGTGACTAGTCTTCAGTCCCCATGTCAGCAATAACTCTGAAATGCTCTCAGTGCTTAAACTATGTATTCTCAGCCACCTCACTGGATTTTTAGTCTTCAACACAAAACTGGCAAATGGTGGCACATTGGGTTACCCTTTGGTTCTTAATGAATCTGTTGGAGCCTCTTTTCACTAGAAGGCCACTGGGTCCTCTTGGCCATTTGAAACATTTCCTTTTTGTCACTAGAGGTAATCTTTATTCATTTGTTTTTTTCTATATTTTGGAATTCTGCCAGGAATTTAGGCAGCCCAATTACATCTTCTACCAATTGCTCCTTAACCTGTTGGCTGATAACAGTTTGCTTCTGAACTTGTTCTTGGAAAACTAGTCAAATGTTTTCTGCTATCTTAAGGATGTTGAGGCCAAGACATGTAAGTGAGTTCAAAGGTGAGAGGATTGATTCTGAACCACGTGTATATTTTCAGTACTCTTGTTCACTGCTAGTGTTAATCATAGCACATCTTTAATCTCTGGAGTTGTTACTCCTGGAACATATAGTGTAAGCTTAATAAACTATAACTTCTGTTTCTTCAGCCACGGAATCGGATCTGACAGAATGATGACACTTATTCCTGTATTGACCTGAAAATGCATGAACTACCCATGGACATAAATAAACAATCTTGTTAAAGGATTAATTTCCCTGAGGAATGCCTTAGGTATAAGGTAAGAGATCCAACTACCATCACATCATGAGTAAACACTTGGCTTTTTGCTGCTCAGAAATGATATTCCACTTCTATGCATTCTCTGAAAGTACCTTACAGTTATGCAGCTGTAGCATTATTTTGTTATGGTTGGGCACTATCTGTGCCTGTGAGGCTTTGTAGCTCAATAATAACTTTTTCATAACTATTACGTTACACAACAGGGAAATACTGCAGCTTGCTAATCAACTTATCTATCGCGTTATGAAAGCAACATTCATGGCCAACACATCATGGAGTAGGACTTGAACCTGGAGCGTTTGGACCGAAGGCAGGGAAGCTGCAACTCTGCTACAAGCCACCCCCCTATCCTACTTTAAAGTCTGGTATTACTTCTTTGAATGTCCCAAAATGCTTTATAGCCAGGGTTCATGAAAAATGCAGTGTAAATGTGAGTCATTTTATCTGCCTAACACAGTGCACTCTGTAACCAATGCTCCAAGAATATTGGAGTTAATTGTCCAGAGATGCAGTATAACAATGTTATTACAAGCTGGAATCTTTTGGAGCATTTGGAGTCCATAAGGATCCTACCTGTTGATTTGCTCGCTGTTTTTAATGGGAAGGGAAAACAAAGTTTTGCCAGTGGGTGCTCAGGACCGGAAATGGTGCCAAACTCAGGCTCAAGATGCCCTTTGGAATGGATAGTTTGTAAAAAGGTTGGTGTCCACTTTTTTCTGGATATTTTTGAAGTCTCATGATTTCTGGGGCGTTAGTCCCAGATTCCATGGGAACTGGATAAATGAGCACAAGTCCTCTGTCACTCTGGATATCAACATTCCCAGCTGCTCCTGTTTTTGTGACATCCTTGCAAGCTGACGGGGAAATGAAAATTATCCTTTCCTAAAAGATAAACATCACTTTCCTGTTTTGAAATGCTTTTGTAAAATACTCAGTAAGATTGACAGGCTACCTCACCCACATTAACTACTGCCGGAGATAATTTCCTTTGCTAGTAGTCATAACAATTTGCACTCCTCTTTAACGTAGTGAAACTGCCCCATTGTGCTCCCTGGAAAAATTTTCATATAAAATCTGACACTTAGCCAGCTAATAAAAAATTAGGCACAATCATTGGGTAGTAAAGGCATTTGGTATGCTTGCCTTTTTTGGCCAGTGCATGAAGTATAGGAGTTGGGATGCCATGTTGTGGCTTTACAGAGCATTGGTAGGACATTTTTGGAATACTGCATTCAAATCTGGTCTCCCTGCTTTAGGAAGGATGTTGTGAAACTTGAAAGAGTGGAAAAAAGACTTACAAGGAGGTGGCCAGGGTTGGAGGGTTTGGGTGAAGGGGAGAGGCTGAATAAGCTGGGGCTGTTTTCTCTGGAGTATTGGAGGCTGAGGGGTGACCTTATAGAGGCTTATAAAATCATGAGGAGCATGGACAGGTTGAATAGCCAGAGTCTTTTTCCTTGGGTAGGGGAGTCCAAAAATAATGAGCATAGGTTTAAGGTGATAGGGGGAAGATTTACACGGGACCTAAGAGGCAACACTTCCATGTAGAGGGTGGTAACCCATATGGACCAAGCTGCCAGAGGAAGTGATGGAGGCTGGTACATTTACAACATTTAAAAGGCATCCAGATGGGTATATGAATAGGAAGGGTTTTAGAGGGATATCGGCCAAGTGCTGGCAAATGGGACTTGATTAAATTGGGATACCTGGTCAGCACGGATGGGTTGAACTGAAGGGACTGTTTCCGTGCTGTATATCTCCATGACGAAGAGCTTAGTCAACGAGTTTATTTTAAAAATACAGCTAGTTACGAACATGGAGAGAGTGTCAGTGATATGGAGAAGCTTAGAGAGGCAATTCCCGAATGGAGAACCCCAGGAGCTGAATGCTGCTCACCAATGGGGTGGAGGGGCATAGAAGTTGGGGATTCTTACAAGGCCAGAATTGGAGGTGTTCTGAAGAAGGGCCCTGGACCCGGAACGTTAACTTGGAATTCCTGTACAGATGCTGCCAGATCAGCTGAGCTTATCCAGCAATTTCTGCTTTTGTTTCAGAATTGGGAGGAGGAGTGCAGGTTTTGTGGGATGGTGGCTGAGTTGCGGCGTGGGGGTGTGAGGAAGGGGAGATAGTGAATGGCTGGAGAAAATAATTAGTGCAAGGAAAATTGCTCTGTTATTTCGGAGGACAAGTTACCATGGTAATAACACCCTTGCTCAATAATTCACTTTGTAACAGGCCTTGCAAGTATTTCATTACAAACATAACATAATTGCTGAGAAAGAAGAATGGGGGTTCCAGACAATACTCTTTTATGTTCTGAATAGTGTCAGAACATGTAATGCCACACACAAGCAACAATAACAGAAGCAGATCCATAAATATTAAATGAAAGTAAAATGGATGAATATTTTACAAAGCGACTTGCAGAAAAGGCTAGAGAGATGACAGGGAAGCGAAACAACTGGGTTAATTCCTTTCAAGAATCAGTAGAGCGGATATAAGCAGGTAGGTTATGCTGTTAATCTCTGATGAAGTGTTAGAGATGGATTAACAACCAGCCAACCAGCCTGCAACCGTGTGACTAATGGGCTCAGCAATTAAAATATTGTCAGCTATCTCATCAGAAGACATTCAGCACAGAGAGGCCTGTCCATCGCTGATGCAGTCCATGGAAACGTTAAACCCATAAATCAGATTGTTTGCTATCAATTCTTTTTCTCCCATTTGTTTACCTGGAATTCCAGGCAACAGCAGCTCGAACCTCTTCAAACCCCACCCTCAGTGCTAGTGGCTCAGTTCAGCTTGTCCTACGGTTTGGTGAAAGCAAGACAGAGTCATGCCTCTCCTTGTTCTTGGTTATTGGTCTGAACATTGTGCTCTTTCCCTCCCCTTAGCCTACTATAGTCTTTATGGCAAAAATACATTCACAACCCTTTTATAAATCACAACTAAATCTGTTTCTGCCACCCTATCAGAAAGCATTCCTGAACTTAACAATTTCGCCACATGCAAAACATTCTCTTCCAGACCCACTACAGATCTTCCAACAATTATCTTCAATCTGTATCCTCTGGTTACAGAACCCCACCCTTTGGGATGGCTCAGTGGTTAGCAGTGCTGTCTCACAGTGCCAGGGACTTGGGTTCGGATTCCTGCCTTGGGTGACTGTCTGTGTGGAGTTTGCACATTCTCCCCACGTCTATGTGGATTCTCTCCATGTACAGTCCAAAGATGTGCAGGTTAGGTGAATTGGCCATGATAAATTGCCCATAGTGCTCAAAAATATGTAGGTCAGGTGCATTAGTCAGGGGTAAATGTAGGGGAATGGGTCTGGGTAGGTTATTCTTTGGAGGGTCAGTGTGGACTTGTTGGGCCAAATGGCCTGTTTTCACACAGTAGGGATTCTATGATGTAACAATTTAGCAGACTGGCTCACAATGTGGTCATTCATGCTGTGAAGAAGCTACACAGTCACCTCTATGCTTCAGCAGCACTTCTCCTGTCAGCAATAAACAATTTAAAATTGTTTAAAGCATTAAAAACTCAGTTTCAAATGCATCTATTAATTCTTCTGTTAACCCTTTCTGTTCTGAGGAGAACATCCCAGCTTCTCTAATATGTTCAGGCTACTAAAGTGCCTCATTCCACATTTTACTGCTTTTTTCCCCCAAATGGACCACTTCAGATTTCTCTGCATTAGTTGTCAAAAAAGTGTGATCTGTTCTTAACTACAGTCAGAGATAAATGTGTAGTGACATCGTTTAAATAGTCTATGGTAATATACACTGAATGTAAGTACAGATTAGATCTAAGCATGAACCACAGCACATTGTTTTCCCGACTTGAAGAAAGGAGGCTATTTTAAAGGCATTGACCTTTATTTGTCTTACCACTATTCCCTTTCTCCTTTTCATGCTGACCTTCACTTCACATAGACCTATTAACTAGCACAGACATTATAAACAAATGATGTGGATCCCAGCAATTTTTAGTGAATGACCATCCCAAAACAGGTTTTGAATAATGTGGCAAAAATGATTCTTTTAAGTGGTTACAGAATGACAATAACATAATGCACTAAACAGAGCATTAAAGTGAACACACATTCCTCCACATTTGGTAGCCAACATCACTGAAAAGCATAACAAAATCTTTTATGGAAATAGTGATAATTGGGAGAGATGTCCAATGCAAGCTTCAACATTTCTAATGTAGCAGGCACTTTCCTATAATTGACCTCTTACGTAAAAGGGCATTGTTGTTGTTATTATTATAATAATGTATTATTATGCAGAACACATCATTATTTAGACAGGAGGTCTGCAGAAATGAAATGTGGTATCAGATGCTTCACTGCTGATACAGCACACTTCCCTTTAGTTGGGATTATGGCTGTAGCATTTCCTGTGCTCTGGGCATAACATTTCAGTGAAATGAGATCACAGGAGTGTGAAGATTTTATACTGAATCCATTTGAAACATTCTTAATAGATAAAGTCTAAGCTCCATTACTCATATACTTTGAGCTTCATTGTCAGTATAGAGAAGCTAGGTAAAAACAATGACTGCAGATGCTGGAAACCAGATTCTGGATTAGTGGTGCTGGAAAAGCACAGCAGTTCAGGCAGCATCCAAAGTGCAGCAAAATCTAGCTGTTGACTACAGTTCAGTCACAAATAGCCCTTGCAACCTGAGGTGATAAATTAAAAATATATTGGATTGTGTGATTCCACTCTTCCCTCACATAGTGTTTCGGTTCCATAAATTAAACCTAGTAGCATCACTGCAGGAATACCTGACTCAGGCTGAAGCAACTGTGTTAAGAGTGGGACTCAGAAATAGAGAAAGGATTTAAACCCAGCCAATCTCTCTGCAAAACAATGGGGTGTAATGTGTTCAGGAACATAGGTTTATCTTCCAAACCAGGCTTCTCCATAAACACACAGACCTAGATTTTGCAAGACACTGAAGTTAAGCTTCGCTTAGGCTCATTATTTATTCACAAATATTTTAAACCCACTACCCCAGTTGTTTATTGAAATGCAGTTTAGGACTGATTATTAGGTGCTGTGCATCTGTAAAGCTATGCAGCTTGGTGCCCTTACATAGTGGAAATGGATGCATAGCAATGCTTGATAGCGGGATTATAGAATTGTCCTAGTCAGTTATAATGACCGTATTGTTTAGTTTTACTTTTTTTAAATTGTGAACTTAAATGGAGAAAAGAAGGTCTTAAAAACCAAGGGTTTTGGAAAGGATTACTGCACGTTCTTTTAAGAAATAAGTTACCTGACACGCATTGGGAGTGCTGTTTTCACTGCTGTTTGTTAAAGCAGCTGGGAGAAGAGATAACTAAATGTTGTTACTCTCCTGCCTCCTCCCCTCTCAACCTGCAGTGCCATCTCCTCTCACACAATGACCCACAGTATCATCGTTCGTCCCATCCCACTAATGAACTGCAGTAACATCTCCTTTTCACTTCATGACCCACAGCGCCACCTCCCACTTATCTGTGACCCACAGTGCCAGCTCCCACTTACCTGTGACCCACAGCCCCACCTGCCTCCCACCCATGATCCACATGGCCATCCTTCTGCTCCCCCCACTTCCCCCCCCCCCGCCCACCCCGCAAATGAACTCTAATACATCTTCTTTCTCCTCCATGACCCAGTGTCATGTCCCACTTACCCATAGCCCACAATGCCATCTCCCACTTACCCATGGACCCCCATGTTATCTCCCACTTACCCATGGCCCACATTGCCATTTCCCTCTGCTCCCTTTTCCAATGATCTGCAGAGCCCTCTCCTTTCCTGCACCCTCACCCCAATCCCTCCAACTTCCCAGTCTCAACTCCCTTCTCTGGGTTACAAGCCTTTTTCCTTCTTCCTCTTGCTCTCACACCACCTCATCTTCCCACATTCTCTCATACTAGACCACAGATTTGTAAGTGATTTCAATTCCAACATATCTTGGTTCTATCAAGTTAATATTTGAACAGTGATTAAAATGTCCTCTCATAGTGTTTTAAAGCTAGATAATGTTGCACACTTTTCCTAATATGTTATGCAAAAGATCATTATTAAATACACTATGCCCTAAAGCTGTATTTGTTAGTCCTCATGAAATACTGTCTCCCTTTTACTGTACATATGAATAGGTATTAAGCTAATTATTCATTAGCCACGATGTTTTTTGGTGCATAAAGATCTGCAATTGGTTGTCAATTTAATTTATAAAATATACCGACAATTTGCAAGCAAAGTGAAAATAAATGGACACGTCACATTAATGTGAACATTTATTAATGAAGTTATTAATTCATTTTTAAGTCTGCATAGAATAAGCCAGTTATTCTACAGCATTTACCTCAAAGCAAAGCAGATTAGACAGCTTCTGCTTCTAACTGATGCAAATCGCTTTGTGTAGATTAGATCAGTGATGAATTTAGTCAAATGACGTTTGGCCACCTCCGGGAAGCAGGCTCTTAGCTCTTTAGCTTTGCAAAGGCAATAATAAAACTGTTACTGTAGCATCTCCGAGCTATGGGACTGTCCCACCAGCCATTTGTAATAAAATCAACTGATATCTTATTTCCTCTGACCAGAATGCTGCGTGGACCAGACAGAACAAGCTGACTCTGTCAGCTTGTTTTAGAGTGAATTGACACAGCATACACAGAAATGAAAACACATCTCTAGGTTTCCTTGCTGAGCTCTCTGTGCACTGTGAAGTTTTACTGGCGTTGTTCACACCCTATATTTAATATCACCACAAAACTACAGCTGGTGTTTAATTGCATACTGAAAGTGTGCTAAGTTTAAAGCATGCTGCAGTCTTTATTATAAGCTTTGTATAATTGCTGTTAATTGTGATCTTACAAACTCTCAAAGCTTTAAATTAAAGTACTTCCATAATCACCAAGGTTTTAATTTTATTGGCAACTGTGGTTGGTGGGAAATGAGGCCATACTATAAACCTGGGTTTCAAATGCAATTCATAAACCATTCAAATTTTAATCGTGTCTTACGATGTTACCTCAACCCCTGAAATAAGACATTGCTTCAATATAATTTTCTAAAACTTCCTTTTTTAGAATCAGTAGGAGTTGATTTTCATTCTACAATTCTCTCTTCTTCCTACCTCTGGTTTTCTTCAGTCTCATTTCTCATGCCCCTATCATAACATTGAACACCAATTCAGCTCCCACTCGGTACTGTCAGCTAATCTGTCTCGGCTGTTAACAGGGCCTGGTAGACATAAACAGGGATGCATCTTAAATACTAATTAGGATTTGGAATGTTCCATCTGCTAAAACTGCAGGGTTCCTGACAATTTACCTAAAATAAGAGAATATGTTTTAATATTCAGCAAAAGTCATTCATGGTGTTATGGCCCATTTGCCTTTGGGGAAAATCTCATCCAATGTTCAGATGATGGTCAGTTCAAGACCCAGATTTCTCTAAGATATAATTTCTGTCAAGCTCTTGGTTTCCAATATGTGATCATGTGACTGGGTTGCCGCAGGAGATAAATAGAACAGCAAAGGGTCAATCAAAATTAATTACAGGGATGAGTGGATTGCGGTTGTGCCTCTGTAGCAGTTAAGATTTTCATTTGGAACAAGAAACATCTCATTCAAACAGGATTGACTGAATTTCAATGTGAACTAAATGAGCTTACAAATATTTTTACCCAAAGTACTCCAAGCTATACAGTGAACTTTTGCGACAGCCAAAATAAAACAAAGGAGAGCTGGTGGGTGAGAGTAAGCATAAGCATAAGAGAATGAGTGCAAGAGTGTAAGTGCAGGACTGCAAACAGGACAGAAAGAGAAAAGAGGGCTTTAGATGCAAGACCCTAAAGTTAAAGATTAATGGAACCAGGAGAGTTCCGATCCAAATGTAAGATGCTAGCAACACCTGGATGGAACAGTTGGATGAGAGTCAGAGGAACCCTGTTAACCAGAAGTAAGCTAAAAATCCAAAAAGACTCAAACCTTTTATGAATCTCTGAAACAGTCCTCAGACACAGTCATTAATGTTCAAATTTCTGATAAGTATCTCATTGTGCTATGGTAGGTGTAAGCCAAAAGGTTGTAGAAGTAGGATATTTTATTTAAGAAGTTCAGCTTACGAGTTACAGAGTTCATTGTACATTTAATATCTTTGATGTAACAGAATACTTAAGGGCAGTTTTCTTTTCCTTAGGTATAGTAAAATCCCAATGTTTTAAACTACGAACTTTAGAGTTTTATTGTTTTAGTAAATACCTGGGTTTTGGATCTCTTTATTAAATGTTCTGATCTTGGCAGAGACTAGTAGAAGAAAACTTTGCACCCCTTCCAACTACGACATTCTGAACAGTAGCCACTTCATTCTTTCAGAATTTCAAACAATCTGAACTCTATGTGATACACAAAAATATTGCCTCTTGCTCAACATGATAGCTAGTTAACAGCATCAGTTAGTTTTTTTTAGATTAGATTACTTACAGTGTGGAAACAGGCCCTTCGGCCCAACAAGTCCACACCGACCCGCCACCCACCCAGACCCATTCCCCTACATTTACCCCTTCACCTGACACTAGAGGCAATTTAGCATGGCCAATTCACCTAACATGCACATTTTTGGATTGTAGGAAGAAACCGGAGCACCTGGAGGAAACCACACGGGGTGAACGTGCAAACTCCACACAGAGAGTCATCTGAGGTGGGAATTGAACCCGGGTCTCTGGTGCTGTGAGGCAGTAGTGCTAATCACTGTGCTGCTCATAAACTTTGGTTGTGGCGGGAGTCTTACATTACAAACTTTCCTTCAGTAAGCTCAGCAGCAAGAGGGACAAATGAATTGACATGGTTATTGTCATCTTGAACTGGATGGATTGTTTCTGTTATCGGTTTCCTTGTTTTATGATGAGTCACTCTTCACGGTCTTTCCAATGGTTCCTCAGTCATCCTCAGAGTCACATGGAACAAGATGGTGTCCAGGAAAGGTATTCTAGTTGTTCCTGCTTGAACAACCAGCCCAAACCATTATGGTAGACTCAAATCTTCTGTACAATTGTTGCAATTGTTACAATCTTGTCCAAGTCCTATTATAGCTTTCTTGATTTTGTTCTATCCTGGAAAAGCCTAGAATTCCTCATTACCAACAGATCACTGCTGTTAGCAGTGAGAGAAATATTGATCCTCATCAATTTTTCCTAAGGTTGAACACTCAGAACTGGGTATTGTGGGGAGAGCCACTGCTTAAATGGAACATATAAGGAAGACCTCTTGAAAAATATTATTGTGCTGTCCTGAAAGACTTCTGAAGCAGAGTTAGCTTTGGGAGTGGCTTCTTCAACAGTTTACACTTACTTCTCTAGCAAAGACTGCAAGTACAGGTCCCCAGTGATATGATTGTAACTGACAATCCATCATGATGGGATGGCTGAAGTGGTTAGGAACTGTCAGATCAAACAGAAAATCATTGGAATTGTCTAATCTCTGTTACATCACTGACACAGATTCATTCGCAAATAAGTAATGAACTGCATTCACCACTCTTCCAGGTGATGGATCTGAACTGAAATTGACTGTACCTGATAAAAATGGCCGTGTCTCATCTAAAAAAAAAACAAGGGCTGTGATGTGGTTACATAACATGAAATAATCACAATGGAATGCATTCTTCTATCACCATTGAGTGGCTGTTGTGTTAGCAATAACTTTCAATCAGTTGAATGGTAGATAGCACAAATATTTGAATACTGTATACAAATAAATGGCATGTTAAAATACCTGAGAATTCAGAAAAAATGTGCATTCAAAAAACAATTTTTTTTGACTTTCCTGAGCTATTCAGTTTATGTGTTCCCATTGCACATTAAAGATGCAATTGATTTGTAGAAATAAACAAGTCAAAGATAATTTAATTGGTTTAGCACATAGAAAAGTCTTTTCCTGAGAATGAAGCACAGGCTGTATATACAATTACAAAAAGAAGAACATACAAACAGCTTCAAGTTGACTGTTCACAACTAAAGGGATGTCTGATAAGTGGGAGGCTTTCAAAAGTGTGATAACAAGAGTTCAGAGACAATATGTTCCTGCTATAGTGAATAGTAATACACTGGTAGGATTAGGGAACAATGGATGAACAAAGATATTGAGGTTCTAGTTAAGAATTTTTTTAAAAAGTCATATTAGATATAGATAACTGGGTTCAAATGAATCTCTTGAACAGTATAAAGAATGTAGGGACTTTCTTAAGAGGGAGATCAGGAAGGCAAAGAGGAGATATGAGACAATCTTGGCAAATAAGTTTAAGGATAATCCAAAGAGAGTCTTCAAATACATTAAGAGCAAGAGAACAACTAGAGAGAGAGTAGGGTCCCTTAAAGATCAAAGAGGTCATCTTGGTGTTGAACCTCAGTAGACAGGAGAGATATTATTAAATGAATATTTCTCATCAGTTTTTACTGCGCAAAAATAAATGTCAATGTTTTGAAAACAGTTCACATTGCAGAAGATCAAGCGACAAAGAACCAAGTCATAGAAAATATACAGGTGGATAAATCTCCAGCACCTGAACTAGTGTATCCCAGGATATTGTGGGATGTTAGGGAGGAAATTGTGGGGCTCCTTGCAAAAATATTTCTATCATCTATAACTATGGGTGAGGTACCAGATAACAACGGTGTGTCTTTGTTTAAGAAGGGATGTGAAGAGAAGCCTGGCAACTATAGACATGTGAGGCTGACTTCAGCAGTGGGTAGGTTGTTAGAGGGGATTCAGAAAGGTAGGATTTATATGCATTTAGGGAGGCAAGGAATGATTAGGGACAGTCAGCATGATTTTGAGCGAGGAACTTGTATCTTACAAACTTGATTTTTTTTTGAGGAAGTAACCAAGAAAATTGATAAAGTCAGAAAGATAGATATTGTTTATTTGGACTTTTGTAAAGCCTTTGACAAGATTCCACATGGTTGATTAATTAATGAAGTTAGATCACACGGTGTGCTTGCTATGTGGATACAAAATTGGCTTACCAGCAGGAAACTGTGTGGTGATGGAGGGTTGTTTTTTGGATTGGAGTCCTGTTACCAGTGGTGTTCCACAGGGATCAGTGCTGCATCCACTTTTGTTTGTCATTTATATACATGATTTATAGAAGACATGGTTCGTAAGCTTGTGAATGACATCAGAATTGGTGGTACAGTGGACAGTGAAGAAAGATACAAAGACATTGGGTCAATGGGCTGAGGTGTGGCAGATGGAGTTTAATTTGGATAAATGCGAGTATGACATTTTGGGAAAACAAACAAGGGCAGGACTTATACAATTTAGAGCAGAACATTGGATAGTGTTGCAGAGAGCTATGGGTTCAGGTATATAATACTTTGAAATTTGCATCACTTGTAGACAGGGTGGTTAAGAAGGCGTTTAGCACACTTGCCATCATTGCTCAAACCTGTACTCAAAATTTAACAATGCATTGAAAGAGGTGAAATCAATGGATTAATTTATGTGTGTCTGACTTTTGTTCACTGATCTATCTTTCTCGACTGCTTAAGCCTGTAGGTGGAGCTACAAGGGTATCGGAGATAGAAACGTCCAGAGCAAAGATGGAGATAGATCACGTGTGATCACATGTTTGGGAATTCAAATAATTGCACAGAGGCCGGTATCCTGTCACCGAGTCACCCTTTATTTACATGTGCATAGTCTATGGAATCTGACCAGCCAGCTCAGAGCCAGTCCCTACAGAATCTCCTGTTTATATCTGACAGCCAACGCTCTCTGATTCTGGGCCAGATTAACAACCTCAATCAGGGATCTAATACCCAAGGACATCTACCTGGCTGTTTCCAATCACTACCAATTCTGAGACATTTTAAATTACCCTGAGTAAACCTCTTGCACATTTAGCAGTAGTGTCCTCTCTGCATTGCTCCAAAATAAATTTGCCAACTATGACATACAGCAAAACAGTGAACAAAGCATGTGACGCTGACAACTTTGCACTGGATCTGAGGGGTAGTTAGGTATAAACTGCAGAAATATGCAGTATATGTTTTACCTATGTGAGATTTGTAAAATGACTAGTAATACTGTTTGCCTTAGGCTAAATTGCTTGTTGCTTGAGTGGACATGGGACTTGCATGATTTATAGCAACATGCATATCAATTGGATAATATATGAGATATAAGCCAGACAAGTGCATCACCAAATTTATCCAGGATGGAGTGTAAGATGGTTAACTAAAGCAGTAAATTTGATTTTCACAAAATTTAATTTCCCTAGTTATGACTTACAAACACTTAGAGGGTTAATTCAGAATGAGTGTTAGAGCCAGCACATACATAAATAGTGCATTAAGAAGTAATGGTTTTGTATAAAATGATGATTTTCCCATTTCTTGAAAATTGCTTCCAGGAGTAAAAAGGTAAAGCGTGCATTATTACAAACATCTAACTTCAGCATTTTTTGTGTCCATTAAGAGATTTATGTCGAGCATTTGATGAGTTTCTCCTCTATTTCCTCAGGCTTGACTTTCAGATGTGAGGTACTACTGATGCCTATTGAGAGATAGCATCACATGAGCAGCAGGAAAGAGAAGATACATAAAGCAATCTGAAGCCGACAGAATTGGAACACAAGACAATGGGGAGAAGGTGACAAATGCAGTCCGTGACAGAAAATACACAGGGGAATGTCCTTGAAACACCCATGATGTCGAGGCTCCTCACAGTCACGCAGCACTACATGACATCTTCACTCCAAAAGACTCAGTTCAAAAGCAGGAGTCTGAATGTTTAAAAAAAAACAATGCAACCTGGCGAAATGTGAAGTTGTACACTTCAATATGAAAACCAGAAAGGCAGAGTATTATTTAAATGGCAATATATTAGGATGTGTAAACTTGCAATGGGATCTGGGTGTCCTTGTACACTGGCCAAGGAAAATAAATAGGCAAATGCAGAAGCCAAACGGTTTACTGGCATTAATTGAGGGAGAATTTGAGGTCAGAAGTAGAGCTATCTTACTGCAGTTATACAAGGCCTTAGTAAGACCATAGCTGGTACATTGCATGCAGTTTTTGTCTCCCCACCCAATACAACCTGCAACCCATTCTAAAAGATGAAAGACATAGCAGCAATATAGGTTGGTTCAACATATCATTTCAGTTACATGACGCTGTAATCTTTTGCTATGAATTCTGTGTCTTATGGTTCTGCTCCACAGCTACCTGATGAAGGAACTGCGTTCCGAAAGCTAGTGCTTCCAAATAAACCTGTTGGACTATAACCTGGTATTGTGTGATTTTTAATTTTGTACACCCCAGTCCAACACCGGCATCTCCATATTGTGGCACCCAGTAATGATATACCTGTCATATTGCAGCAGATGTTCACCAGGCTGATGCTGTGGATGACAGGACTTTTTAATGAGGAGAGATTGATTAGAGTGAGCCTGTATTGGCCAGAGTTTAGAAGGAGGAGAGGAGATCTGATTGAAATGTGCAAATTTCCAACAAGGCTGTACAGGATGCAGGGAGGATGTTTCCTTAGCTGCGGAGTCTAGAGTCAGGGTCAAAGTATCAGTGTATGGAGCAGACCATTTGGGACTGAGATGGGGTGGGGTGGAGTCTTCACTCAAACAAGCAGTGAACCTGTGGAGGAGAAGTCACTGAATGTGACAGCCCTTTTTTTAAAGAGTTCAAAGGCATCAAAGAGTATGAGAAAAAAAACAAGTATTTGCCATTGAGATAGAGAACCAGCCACAATCATATTGAATGACACAGTGGGTTTGAAGGGCCGAAAGGCCTACTCCTGTTTCTAATTTCAATGTTTCCTTTTTTCTAAAAATATATGAATTTTACTTTGAGCTATATTGAACTCAGTAACAGACTATAACCACAAAATATTCCATTGGGCTAATGAATGTTTCTGCTCCATGTGAGCCTCCTCCCACTCTATTTTGACTCACCGTTTCACAATATTGTTCAATTCCTCTCCCCTCTAAACACTTAGCTACCTTCCCTTAAATCCATTTTACACTATTCTCTCAATTCCTCCATGTGGTCAAAATTTTAAAACGCCGGAATTATAAAACAGATGCCTCAACATTCAGGGGAGGAGAGGTGGCACAACATTTCTGGTTTGTTCTGTTCCAGAGTCTTTGGCACAACCAATAAAGGAGTTCCAGCAGAAACAGTAACCTGTCTTTTCTATTTGTAGGAGCTGACAGGCCTGCCATGTCTTTCTAACACAGATTTTGTTTGATTTCCAGCATTTGCTATCTTACTTCCATTGAAAAATTTTTATATTGTATTTTTGGCAGAGCCATCTTCTTGAGCAACTTTATAAGATTTTGCCCTTGTGGTCAGAATTATTATTGAATGATTCCTTGACATATTCGCAACATGCACAGTTATTCAGTCACAAAGTCATAGAGATGCACAGCACGGAAATAGACCCGGTCCAACTTGTCCATGCCAACCAGATATCCTAAATTAATCTAGTCGTATTTGCCAGCACTTTACCCATATCCCCCTAAACCCTTCCTATCCACATATCTATCCAGATGCCTTTTTAATGTTGTGGAGGTGCTGGTGTTGGATTGGGGTGGACAAAGTTAAAATTCACATGACATCAGGTTATAGTCCAAAAGGTTTATTTGGAAGTACAAGCTTACGGAGCGCTGCTTTAGAAATAGAACCAGTCTGACTCAAAATTGTAATACATACAGATTCTAGCCTCACACCTTTTTAATGCATTGTCTGAATTGAGATGTCACTTTTTAAAAATAAAACCTTAAGTTATCTAAGAAATGTGACTTTAAGGAAGTTCTGAGATTTACATATTAATGAATCAAAACTTGCAACCTCTTCTAAAAGATGAAAGACTCAACAGCAATCTAGGTGTGTTCAATATCTCGCATCAGTGTAAGATACTATGATCTTTTGCTAAAATTTCTGTGTCCTATGATACGGCTCCATCAACTACCTGAAAGCTTGTAATCCAAAAACATCCGTTGGACTAAAGACCTGGTGTTGTGTGGTTTTCAACTTTTGAATGTTATAATTGTACTAGCCTCCACCACTTCCTCTGGCAGCTCATTCCATACACGCACCACCCACTGCATGAAAATGTTACCCCTGAGGTCCCTTTTATATCTTTCCCCTTTCACACTAAACCTATGCCCTCTAGTTTGGACTCCCCCAGCCCTTGGAAAAGACCTTGTCTATTTATCCTATCCATGTTCCTCATGATTTTATAAACCTCCGTGAGGTCACCACATCAAACAGCACATGGAGCAATCATCTGACTAATCATTTCCACACAAGCTTACAGAATGATGGTCTCATACAGTCTCTCTGACTAACTGACTGTCTTCAGCGTCTACAACGTAAGCATCGGAGGTTAGTATATTACACAGAGGCGGCTTCAGTTCATTCAGTGCGTACAACATTAGCAGTTTATTTCATGGCCAATCCCATTACTCCAAGTGCATTCTGAATGACTGCTGTATTTTGGGTTAGTTTGAACCCAGTTTGCCTTCACCACACTAAGGAAATGGATTCCAATTTACTCTATACTCAGATTAATGCAATTAGGAGTCTAATTCCCCAAGTGCCTATTCCAACGCAATTGTGCTAACTTTGAGCCTCTGTTCAGCCAATCATTTGTCTATTTAGATTAAATTTGTTAACAAAAGAGATTTAACAAAAAACACTAGAACAGCAATTAATATTGGAAAGTGAACCAGTAAACTTATTCCCATGCCATACATAACATCAATTGATGTATCAGCTGGTTTGCTGACTCTAGCCACTGTGATGTAGGGACATTCACAAGGACAAAATTGTGTAAATGATTTCCTTTGTTATACTGTGAAAGATCAGGAATATTATCATATACATTGCTGAACTAATACAGGTAGATACAACCAAACAGAAATAATTATGAGAAAGGTGACATATGTTAATGTTGGAACAATTAGCTTCACTCAATGGCCTAGACTTTATTAGATTGCATCCAATTATCTAGAAATAATCAGAGTACTCAAGAAGCTCAGTAGATCCAGCAGCATCTGCAGAGGGAGAATCAGAGTTAGCACTTCAATTCCAGTATGAATCTTTATCGAAATTCAGATTCTTCTCGTGATGAGTCAACATTAACTCGGTTTTCCCTTCTACAGATTCGTCGCACAACATAACACTGCTTATATTTGGAATACATTCGCTTGTTAGGTTTATATTTCAGGAAAATTTTAACTAAGTTGTCTACAAGACAATTGTCATCAATACTACCAGTCAGTCAGCTAACATGAGAGTGCACTATACAGACACACCATAGAAATAGAAACCAAAAGAACTGCAGTTGCTGGAAATCAGAAACAAGTACAGAAATTGATGGAACAGCTCAGCAGGTCTGGCAACATCTGTGGAGAGAAATCAGGTCCAGTGACCCTTCCTCCCCGAACCCGATACATTAACGTTAATTATAGAAATATCTTTTTCTCGGCTGCAGAAGCTGAGCTGGGCAGCTGAACAGGAGGTCCCGAAGTTCAGCAAGTTCACATCGCGAGACAAACCTCCGAGTCAGGCCTGTGCCCTTCAGTTCAGATGCCAGCATCCCAGTCCTGTAGGAAATATCACTCCACACCCCCACTCTTGGCCAGAGATTTACAAATAAAAAGCCTTTGAGTGAGGGGAATGCAAACTGTGTAGAACACTTTTTCTTTCAAAAAAAAAATGAAGGCTTAACCTTCCTCCCCCAGTCTGTTTAAGTCTAAATGATTGTTAAAAATTGGAATATCAAGGTGCCACGGTGAACGTCTTTATTCTTATATAAAAAAGCAGTCCAACTAAATAACAAGAAACAAAGAATATAGTAGTGGCGAGAGCCAAAAATTGAGTATGGGTGAAATTTTTTAAAAAATAGATAGGGAGAGTTTATCACAATTGAGTGTGCTGAAATTCTTAAGTTCAAAAAGTATCTTAATCAATGAGCTGTCTTTGCAATGCATAAAGAGTTAAAGGTTTCAAGGATGGGGAAGGAAGCCACTCACGTTCCTTTAACCAATGTCAGTAGGTGTCCTAAAGCTTGCGGTTTATGTTTGGAGCTGGATCGCAGTATACCAAGGCCCAGGAAAGGTGCTTCCCTACACCTCTTGTTACATTAAGACAATGTCTTGCAAGTTCACTTGGTCCCACTTTGGACAATGAAGCCAATCAGATGGTGTTCACTGCCATAACTAAAAGCAAAATACTGTGGATGATGGAAATCTAAGATAATCACAGTGTGCTCAAGCAACTCAATATCTGTACAGGGAGAATCAGAGTTGGCAATTCAATTCCAGTTTGAATCTTCTTCAAACTTCAGGTCCTTTTTTTTTTGGAAGAGTCATACTGCGCTCACCATTAACTCAGTTTCTCCTTCGACAGATGCTCCCAGACTTGCTGAATTTCTCTTGTACAGCATGCTCATATTTTGTCTGGTCTGCCTGACAGTCCGTCTTTCATGGCATTCCATAGGAAGCAGTGTGTAATACTCCAACAGTTTGCAAGGCAGACAGGTTGCTGCCACATCTCCCATTGCTGCTTCTTGTACCGATGAATCATTTGAAGCCCACCATTGTTTTTGAAAGTGTGGCTGTTGGTACTGCCTCCTGGCAAATTTATGGTGCTCTCTTTTCTTTGTTCCCATTAATGCCATCTATATGGCACAATTCTAACTTTTCACAGACTAGTTTTGGGGCTTAGATCAGGAAGATTAAAGGAATATTCAGACAATAGGGTAGTCTGGTAACCTCCTCCCAAGCATTCAATCAACTGCATATTGTGATCACACTTCTTTACTGAGCAGCAATCAGATTCACCCTGTTGTTGCAAATCAAGAGGATGGAGCAACTTTGACCAGACAGCACTGCGCGTGCTACATGCCCCAGTTTCAATTATCTAATCTGCTTGTTACAAGAGCAGGCCAGAGGCTAGGATTCCTGCATTAGTGACTCACTTCCTGACTCCCCAGAATCCCTCTATCACATAAAATTCATGTATGTGATAGAATACTCTTGAGCTGAGTACAGCTCCAACAATGGGCGGCACGGTGGCACAGTGGTTAGCACTGCTGCCTCACAGCGCCTGAGACCTGGGTTCAATTCCCGACTCAGGCGACAGACTGTGTGGAGTTTGCACGTTCTCCCCGTGTCTGCGTGGGTTTCCTCCGGGTACTCCGGTTTCCTCCCACAGTCCAAAGATGTGCGGGTCAGGTGAATTGGCCATGCTAAATTGCCCATAGTGTTAGGTAAGGGGTAAATGTAGGGGTATGGGTGGGTTGCGCTTCGGCGGGTCGGTGTGGACTTGTTGGGCCGAAGGGCCTGTTTCCACACTGGAAGTAATCTAATCTAATCTAATAACCCAAGAAGTTCAACACCAACCAGGACAACTGCCTGTGATTTAGCTCATCTTCTGAAATTTGACCCTTTTATCCTGTTATTTAGTTTGTAATGCTTTCTCTCTCTATAGTTAAAAGACTCTTTAGAATTCTGGCCCCAGCACAGTTCAAGTTTAGACTGTCCTAATGGTGTTGGAAGATCCTGCCTTTGAACTAGACCTTCTGTCTCCTAGCTCCAAATACCTTTAATTGCTGTTCAATGTCTGCTACCTCTCTTCCCACTACAGACCTTGAGCACATATTCCTGTTCGATATGACAGTGCAGTATTGTGTGAGTGCTACATCATTTAAGTTTCATAAATGATTCTTGAAGCCTCACCTAAATGCAGACAGCAGCAATGGCAAAACATAGGGCAGCTTAAACATCCTGGGCATGGCTCAGTGGCTAGCGCTGCTGCCTTACAACACTAGGGACCCAGGTTTGATCCCAGCCTTGGGTGACTGGCTGTGTGAGGTTTGCACATTCTCCCAGTGTCTGCGTGGGTTTCCTGTGGGCATTCCAGTTTTCTCCCACAGTCCAAAGATGTGCAGGTTAGGTGGATGAGCCATGGGGAATGCAGGGTTACAGAGATAGGGTAGGAGAATGGGAGAATGGATGCTCTTCAGAGGAATGGTGTGAACGCTATGGTTTGAATGGCCTGTTTCTTCTGTGTCAGGGTTTTATGATCTTCAGGAGAGTGGCTGTGATAGAGCTTATCTCGAATGCTGGAAAGGTACATTTACTACTGAGACATATGAAGTTTTTGAAGATGATTCTGAAATGGCACATGAAAGATTCTGAAGGTCAGGGCAGTCCTCCCCTTGGCCTTGCTATGCTATGGAGTACAGTGGCACCTTCTGTTGAGGCATTATGCTCTGGCTCAGGCTTACATGATATGTGGTAATTACCCAATCAGCATGACATCAGAAACTGGGGAGGAGCCAATGTGTTCTTCAGGACAGGCACTCTGACGAGGAAAAGCTGCATCATCAGTTAACGATGACAAGAGATGCTCCAGACGAGATATTGTTAAACTGTTGTTTAAAATGGATGTAAATATTCCTACAGCACTCCCACTCCCCCTCAAAAAAAAGCATCAGGATCCTGGAGCTTAGCAAACACCACCATAAACAAATTAGCATCTCATGACTGTTTGTGAGACTTTGCTGTGTGCAGACTGACTGCATGCTTGCTCCATTGCACTGACCCTACATCATTCGGAGACATATCCCCAGGCTGTGAAAGGAACTTCAATAAATACAAGAATTTCATTTTCTTTCATGTGCTTCGAAAGGTAACGCTGCTGAAGGGCAGGAGACTGGATGCTGATCTGTACAAGACCAAGACTGCAAAATCATTTATTTTTAAATATAACAAATGATCCATTTCTCTGTACAAATACTAACATGCTGATTTAAGTTCACTTCCGGTCAACCATGCTACTTCAAAGCCATGTGCTTCACCATTAACTCCAAAGGAAAGCATTCCTTCACTTCTTTTTTTAAATAGATTCCCTACAGTACGGAAACAGGCCCTTCGACCCAACAAGTCCACACCGAACCTCCAAAGAGTAACCCACCCAGACCCATCCCCCTATATTTACCCCTGACTAATGCACCTAACCCAGGCATCCCTGAACACTATGGGCAATTTAGCATGGCCAATTCGCCTAATCTGTACATCTTTGGACCATGGGAGGAAACTGGATCACCCAGAGGAAATCCACGCAGACACGGAGAGAATGTGCAAACTCCACACAGACAGTCACCCAAGGCTAGAATCGAACCCGGTCCCTGGCGTTGTGAGTCAGCAGTGCTGACCACTAATTAAAGATAGTTCCATTCCTTCTCCAAACTCACCACATTATTATATCCCACTTGTTACCTTCTGTTGTTGTCCAGCAATTCCTATCTATTGTTAAATGCCATTTCTTTTCATTCACTCACATGACATGGGAGTCAATAGCCAGGCCAACATTTTTTGCCTATCCCTAACTGCCTGTCCCCAGTTGCCCTTGAGAAGGGCAATTGTGAAAACAGATTCAATTAGGTAGTTATATAAAAATGAGTCAGAGTCAAGCCATTCATTCCCTTGCTTGCCTGCAGTGCAAGTGATGCTGTGTTATTAAACTTTGCTGTTGGAAGTAGTGATTAGTACTATTAGATTTACTGTCACTACCTCCTCCTTGGTCTTTCAGTAACATCAAAACTCGTGGGTAAGAGATCTCCAGTAAATAACTTAACAGATCTCAGCAGTGTTGTCTTGTAATTAAATGGGAACTCTGTGTTATTTACAAAACAAGTTGGACAAGTTCAAACATCCTATTGGTAAAATTAAATCACGTTCAAGGAAATTTTTAAAGCATGTCTCTCCTCACACGTCTCATGTCCCCATCCACACCAGCCACCATCACCCAGACATCCCCCCACTATGCTCATTTCTAAAAATTCAATAGCACACACTTAGCAGAAGTTCTGGCACTAAGTGCTAATTCTACACATCTGAGTGTGGACAGGAAACATGAACAGCTAAGTGCTGTGAAAGTAGTCTGCAGCTTGAATCCACACTATGAAAAGATAACACAGCTCTGCATTTGCACAGTGTTTTTAAAACATCACATCCCAAGGTATTTGCTGCAGTGTAACACTTCTAAGCCAAGCCTTACAGAGTTAATAGGACTGTGGCTAAAATCTTGATCAAAGAGGCAAGTTTTAAGGAATGACAAAAGATGGTGACGAGGTATATATAGCTTGTTTGTATGTGATGGTGGCATGTCCGTGTATACAATGATGATGAGTATGGGTAGGGCTGCATGTATGCTGGTGTGTGTGGGTTGTATGGTGTGTGTTGTGCTTGATGTGAACGTGAGGATGCGTAGTGAGGGCAATATATGGACAGATGCAAGGTCTAGACATATCTGCAGAGAGTGAAGCGCAGGTAAGGGATGAACTTTACCAGGAACTCTGGTTGTAAGGAGGAATACTAGAAAAATGTTGCTGGCATTCCTGTCTAACGTGTTCCTGCCTCCTCCTGCTCTTCCAGGATGCAGCTTCTGTGTTCTAAGAGCAACACACCCAGCAGCAGCGGGAAGCTGAAAGAGGATGTTAATAAAGCAATTAGTGGAAATTTTCCAACAGCACTCTGGAACTTTACTTAGGAGCCCTGCGGTGTCTGCAACTCATTCCAGGAGGCTAGTGCACAGCAGGAGGTCAGAACTTCATGAAAACTATATGCAGCCTGCAAGTTCAAAATGTAAATGGGTGAACCACAGGCAAAGGAGTGTGGTTATCCCCTGGAGACAGACATCACACATTGTGCTTTGGTGAGGAAGCAGCTGCCATCTTTAATGAAAGCTAAAATACTGCAGAGGCTGGAATGAGGAAATGAGCAACGGGTCTGGCAGCATGCGTGGAGAGGGAAACTGAGTTCACGTTTCCAGTCGGCGATGACTTATTCAGAACTTGAGCCACCTACTCATGGTGTTTTTTACATCCATTCCCCACACCACCCCAACACTCTCTCACATCTCATTCACTCAGTGGCACTCTCAATGGACTCTTGCAGAGATGACTGGGGTCTTAGGTGTCAACTGGTATGTGGGAAAATCTCCCACCTCATTTCTTTTCAGAAGACCCTGCCGCATCTTGTGCCAGTCAAGCAATTAATAAAAGTCAGCAGTTGGCCAATTCCCCAGGCCCATCCCTAGGATCAAAGACCCCGGGTGGGGCCAAAAGTGCCTCCTCCAAGAGCCACCAACCATCAGAAGCCATCGCTACTCAACAGTCCTACTGGAAAAGATCGTGGCTGCTGCTGGTGTGACACCCAGTGCAGGATCAAGAAAGGACCCAAGTACAGGTGAGAAATGGAAGAGTGGGGAGGGATGTGGAGGCAGATCCTCAACCATGGGCACAGTAGAAATAGCCTCTTAGAAAAGGTAACAAACATTCTCGGTTCCATCCCCGATCAGGCATCAAATGCCTTTGAACTAGCAACAATGCCAGATGGCCGTGCCTCAGTTTGGTGAGCTCCCTGCCCATCACTGGGTTACTACGCGTGGCAGGGGACAGGAATGAGGCATTAAGTGCCCATTTAGGGGGTCGATGGATCACGGCCATGGGAAAGCCATCCACGGGCTGGAGACAGGAGGGTAATGATGGGGGTTGTCCTTTTACTTAATTAAATGCCACTTTCCAGCATTAAAAATGTACCACAAGGAAGAACAGAAGACTGACCGGCCGTGAAGAATAGTGCCCACATACGCCTCCCCATCAAACTGAGCCACAAATTCAGAGGTACCACTGCAACTGGGAAAGTTTTACCAGCAATTGGGCGCATACAAACATAAAATGGCCACAATAGCCAGAGAAAATCACAAGGTGGGAAATTTGAGCTCTAGGGTTCAGGTCAACTCGCCTTTGGCGGAACTTGGTATACTCAAATTCCACCACAAGAGGAAAAATAGCCAGCAAAGGAAATGAGGGAGACATAATTACAGAGAGTGAAAGATGCAGAAATGGGAGGTTGAAAGTTTGAATGGGCAAAATCAGATAGCACAGAAAGCAGAAGGGAACTCTAGCAAAGAACAGCAAAAGGTAAGTCAGGGATGCAAGAGTGATAGGTAGTAACAGAGCAGGGACAGATACTAAGTGGTGGCAATAGATAAAATCAAGCATTAGGTACTGTTAGTTATTGCACGTTTTCTTTCTTGGCAAGCTTTCAACAAGGTTTGAAATTAACATTTATTTGGAACAGTTGGCTAGTACAGCTGCACAAATGGAAAAAAAAACCAGACAGCTGCACTGTCAGTCCCTGATTCCACGAAGTGAACATATCAAATTTCCTGAAAGCACGCATCCACAATCACCCGCTACCATCAAATTTGTCTCTAAATGGTGCTGTGACAAGTACCCTTTATAGAGCACTAACAAAGATTTAGGCCATAAAGGACGCAGTATCCCAATCCTAATTTACAAATTCAGAAAGAACAAAAGAAAAAGGCACCACAAACTGAAAACAGCCAGGAAGGTTTTGCAAAATAGAACAGCAAGGCTTGAGGCCTTTCCACTGATTTTCTGAACTTATTTGAATGCAAGAGCTTAAAATATTCTAAGCTTGTCACTAGATGTCCTAGTCATGTACTTGCTGATATTGATTTGGAAAATTGCCCTGAGAGAAATGCTTTTTCTGCAAAAAAAAGGGAAGTTTCACCCCATTTTGAGAGTGCTGTCATAGAAAAGTCAGTATGCTGTGACTCTATAGAATGGAGTGAGGAGATGGAGGAAAAATAGCAGAGCTCCTGGGTCCTTTAGCTAAGGTAATGGCTTCCAGAACCATGGAAATAGTGACAGGTATGCTGCTTTCAAGTATACTTGCATCAGCCTGCTACAAAATGAAGGCTCTATTCTCTGGGTATTATTTTGCCCATCCCTTTCTATTAGGTAACCTTTGCTGACGGCTATCTTGTTCAACGTGCAACACAATGTAACAAGTTTTTCACTTTTTTAAGATATGCAGAACTCAATCCAGGACAGCCAAAGGAACCTGGAACAGATGCCATGCAGAATGCAAGTTGGACAAGAAGCTAAACAAGCCAGAGAGAGAGTACCAAGTTTGTTGATTGTAGTTGTCTTTTCCCTAGGATGGGGGATTTCAAGACTCGGGGGGCACATGTTTAAGGTGCGAGCAGAGAGATTAAAAATAAACAGGAGGAGTAAATTCTTTCCTTGGTTCGTGTTTGGAATGAACATTCTGAGGAAATGGTAGATGTGGGTACAATAACAATATTTAAAAGACATCTGGATAGATACAGGAATAGTATGGAGGGATGTGGGCCAGGAGCAAGCAAGTGGGATTAGTTTAGTTCGAGATTGTGTACAGCATGGACTGGTTGGACTAAAGGGTTTGTTTTCATGCTGTACGACTCTATGAAGAATTTCTATAAAACCCTGAAGACTGTGTCCAATCCTCCCTCAGGAGCTACTCTTCTGTCTCAGCATTAAGGTGGGGTGGAAGGTTCTTTCCCAACAGGCAGGGCAGTTATTGAAGAGAACCAAGCTTCCAGATTGGCCAGAGAGTGAAAACAGGGCCAGCAAACTCTCTCTTCAGGGAGGGTGACAAAATGACCAAATCTTTAAACGAAGGCTCCAAGCACAGGTAGGAGCCTCGGAGAAATTTGCAAATCTGGAGGCTCCTGAACAGCCGTCAAAATTCACATAATTAGATCTTAGAATCTTTTCTCAAGGAACACAAGGATCCAGCAATTGTTCACTTGCACAAAAGGAAAAAAGGACAAAAATCTCTGCATGATAAGCACAGAGGAATGTTGCTGCTTGTGATATCTGGTAAGGTTTGAGCTAAAGTTCTACTCAGCGGAACATGTTGAGAACTGCCAGAAAGTCAGAGGGAGTCAAGGAAAGAGAGAGAGAGGAACTTGTGATCTGATCTTCACCCTTCAACAATGCATTGATGAACAACTGATGGAAGCCTTTAGTACAAAAGCCTTTAGTACAATAAATATTTTGGAAGTTTTTTGTCAAACCTGGGTGTCCTGTTGAAGTTGTAAACCTGACCAAACATTTTAACGATGGAGTGGCAATGAGAGTCCCTGATTGTGGTGAACACATTGACCTCTTCAATGTAACAAATATACATGTGTCTCATGGGCCCTGTGCTCTTCATTATACTGTTTGTTGCCATGTTTTCTGAGGCACTGATCTAAAATATTGATGGAATATACGTCAAGTAATAACCTCTTCAACCTGAGATGACTGAAATCCTCACCTTAGATACCAGAGATGATGATATCCCAGTATTTGCTGGTGACTATGCCCTTGTTTCACACTGGACTGTATTTCAGAAGCAAAAGTTGATTTTCTGAAGCATAGTCAACTATGAGCTGACCTTCAGTTTAAGAAAAGCAGAGTTACTCCAAGAAATTCTGCCTATACCCCACCAACTAAAACTGACAATGACACACCCTGAAGACCACAGATAACTTCACAATTGTGGCTGACAGTGAGGTTCCAAATAGAATGACTATCCTTTTCTGCATTTAATTCAGGGACTGTGGAAGTACTGGAGGTATCAACCTTACAACAAAATAGCAGTAATCCTTTCTACTTGGGAGTCATGAACTACCTACTCCAGACATATTAAGCATGTCTGGTTCCCATGTGTAGACCGAAAATCATTCCCAGAAGTATAACATCCCGTTAGCCAGACAGCTTACTTTATCGTACTTTACCATTTGCACATCATGAGGAAGTTGGCTTTTATTCAAATTCTCATTTAGATATCCCTGATCTATTGTCAATGCCATTTGCTGGATCAATGTGTTTGTTATAATGAGGGTCATAGACAAGGGTTTCCTTGAAGTGTCTTGCTCCCTTTGTGCCACACTGGTGGTTCTTACATTTTCTCTCATCCTCTGACAATTCCTTGCCATTTTGCTGTAGCCTCTTCCTTTTCCCTTTCTCTAGTTGCAGGCTTTAATTTTCCCTGACCAAGAAATAACATGTAGTATCTCAGAGTATAAGACTTACTTCAAATATATGAAAGAAATGTGAAAGGAATTTGAAAATTTATGAACGGACATTTGGGGGCATTCTTTCTTGGAATGTGTGACTGGGGTTGTTAACTCTCTCTCCCCTACTCCCGCATGAAGGACTTATGCCCGAAACATCATTCCTCCTGCTCCTCGGATACTGCCTGACCTGCTGTGCTTTACCAGCACCACACTTTTCAACTCGGATCTCCAGCATCTGCAGTCTTCACTTTCTCCTTGGCTAAGACATGCCTGACTTACAGTGTCAGCAGGGTTGGAGTGTAGACAAGACCATATGATCTCTTGCTAGGAGGTCAAACACCACCTGCAGCCACCACTCAATGTGGTTGGATGTTAACTCCCCTACAATATTCCCTCGATCCAAACTATTGATCCCATCAAGTTTGATTTGAGACATTGGAGAAATCGGACAATCGCCTCGACTGATCAAGGCTAAAGCAGTTCCTTTAAGTCAGGAATAGCTCAGAACAGAAATATTAAAATTGTTTCTATACAAAATACACCTACCTGCACCTATTAGAAATAAAAAAAAATCATAGCCCTTTCATGAAAAGATGCCTCAGTGCTATTTATAATTCAGTGCTTTACAAAGATAAGGATGTCACGTCTCAGTGAAACAGATGCAGGATTCCTTACCACTGTAGACCAAAAAGAGAAGTGTCTTACTGTTGTGGTTCTGTTCGCCAAGCTGGGAATTTGTGTTGTAGATGTTTCGTCCCCTGTCTAGGTGACATTCTCAGTGCTTGGGAGCCTCCTGTGAAGCGCTTATGTGATTTTTCCTCCGGCATTTGTAGTGGTTTGAATCTGTCGCTTTCGGTTGTCAGTTCCAGCTGTCCGCTGCAGTGGTCGGTATACTCGGTCCAGGTCGATGTGTTTATTGATTGAATTTGTGGATGAGTGCCATGCCTCTAGGAATTCCCTGGCTGTTCTCTGTTTGGCTTGTTCTATAATAGTAGTGTTGTCCCAGTCGAATTCATGTTGCTCGTCATCTGCGTGTGTGGCTACTAAGGATAGCTGGTCGTGTCGTTTCGTGGCTAGTTGGTGTTCATGGATGCGGATCGTTAGCCGTCTTCCTGTTTGCCCTATGTAGTGTTTTGTGCAGTCCTTGCATGGTCATAACAGCACACAAACCAACAGCCACTCTCAGACAACAACTCGCCAGAATGAAGGACCCGATACCCAGCATGAGCAAAACCAATGTGGTGTACAAAATCCCATGCAAGGACTGCACAAAACACTACATAGGACAAACAGGAAGACAGCTAACGATCCGCATCCATGAACACTAACTAGCCACGAAACGACACGACCAGCTATCCTTAGTAGCCACACACGCAGATGACAAGCAACACGAATTCGACTGGGACAACACTACTATTATAGGATAAGCCAAACAGAGAACAGCCAGGGAATTCCTAGAGGCATGGCACTCATCCACAGATTCAATCAATAAGCACATCGACCTGGACCCAATATACCGGCCACTGCAGCGGACAGCTGGAACTGCCAACAGGAAGCGGCAGATTCAAACCACTATAAATGCTGGAGGAAATATCACAGAAGCGCTTCACAGGAGGCTCCCAAGCACTGAGAATGTCACCTAGACAGGGGACGAAACGTCTGCAATACAAATTCCCAGCTCGGCGAACAGAACCACAACAAGCACCCGAGCTGAAGGGTCTTACTTTAAGAGCAGGATACATGAACACATCCCTGAGTCGAATATTCTTATCCTTGCATTCAAATGGCTTCATGGCCTCACTCCTTCTGATCACTGTAATCTCCTCCAACCCTACAATCCTCGGAGGTCACTGCACCTCTCCAATTCTGACCTCTTACACATTCTTGACATTCTGAATCCCAACTCTGGAGCTTCCTTGGCCACAAGCTCTGGAATTTTCTCCATAAACTCCTCTTTCTGTCCATCATTCTCTCTTCATTTAAAACACTCCTTAAAATACACCTTTGGACACCTGCTCTATCTGCCACTTTGTGTGGTTCAGTGTCAAATGCTGTATGATAATATTCTTGTGGGGTACCCCAGGACATTTCATTGTATTTATAATCATGCCTTAATACAAAGTATTATTGATGTAAATAATCACTTTGCAATCAATACCTTGGCACTTTCGCCAAATGAATGAGAATCAATGGTCACATAGGGAGGGACAGATACACCAACATGGACAGATGTACAGATAACAGTAAAGAAACTCAGACCTAGAAAATACAAAGGTTATAAAGTGATGGAGACAATTTTACACAGGACAGATGGGGGAAAAGATGCACACTGTCAAAGAGATAATGGATGAGGAACAAGACAGAAAGATAAATGGATCCGAAAACCAACTTGCCTTGTTTTAAATAAAAGCAATCTTCCATTTTACCCCTCAGGCTCCTTTCTACCTCTACACACTTTGCCAACTGATAGAATACAAAAGATGAGACTCTATTTTTCAGGTTGTCCTCCACCTGACAGGAAAAGAAGAGAGACAGAGTTGAGACAGTTTTTTTTTTCTCTATAAACACTGCTTGTCAGTTGCCAGGAAGGGAATTGGGGACTGCCAAAAACATAACTGTCTGTTACAAAGCTATTCATTATCCTGTGCAATGCTGTAATTTCTTTTTCATTCTTTAATCCTGTCATTTAGAATTATCTACAATAGTCAAATTTTGAGTCTTAAATCATGCTCAATATGAAGACAGCCTTGCTGGAAGAGGCAAAAAAAGAAAGAAATACAACTAGAGGGTATTAGAGAAACTCAGGACTGGCTGCATACGTGGAAACTGAAACAGAATAAATATTGAGTCTATTATGATTCTTCTTCAAACTGGTCTGCTGAGTTTCTCCAGAACTTGCTATTTACATTTCTGATTTCCAATATCCATAGTACCTTGGTTTTAATTCGGCCAATGTAGAATTTCTCTTTCTTTCCTGCCTGACCACCAACATCACTCTTAGAGCTCTGTTTTCCCAGTGTTCTGCTATTTGTCCTGGCAAAGTTGTTTACTGGCTAGAACAGCAGGGAGGCCCATGCAATAAATATTGCCATAACCATCAAGAATTCCAGCTAACACTCAGTGGCTTTCTCCTCAACATGTATCAGGGAAAGGATGTAGTTCACTCCTTTAAGTAGTGATTGGCCTACATTTGACTTGCTCCTCACTGGGAGCAGTCTTGAGGGTCAAATAGGCTCCTCCTACTCTGCATGTTTGATCCACCTACCAGAAGGTGATGACTAGATGAGAAATTTGGTTCTCTCTTTCATATTGAACATTACCCCTCCTCATGACAGGGTGACCTCTGCATTGTGCAATATTTCTATCATGTTTCCTGATGCAATCCTGTGAGGTATTTCTTTTCATAAGGTTAATAACCAGGTCAGAATAGGAGATTTTTCTGAAGTGCACATTCAAACAAAGTTGAAAATAAAATCACAACACAGGTTAAAGTCAGACAGGTTTATTTGGAAGTACAAGCTTTTGGAGTGTTGCTCCTTCATCAGATAGCTAGTGGGGCAGGATCATAGGACACAGAATTTATTATAAAAGATCATAGTGTCGTACAACTGATGCGATACATTGAACAAAGCTAGATTGCTGTTAAGTCTTAAATCACTTTAGAATGGGGATGCAAGTTTTGATTAATTAATATGTAAATATCAGAACTTCTTTCAAATCACAATCCCTGCAAATCTGAAAATGCAGAAGCTATGACAATGGATGAACGGACACCATGCAACAATCACCAGATGGGATCCAGTCCGGAAACACTTCAGTGGTCAAGGACATTTGGCCTCAGATCTTCAGACTTTGGGGTACACAACAACGGCAGGCTTTGGGGTACACAACAATGCAGAGAGTGGCCAAGCAGAGACTGATAACCAAGTGCAATACCCATGAGGACAGCCTCAACTGGGATCTTGAGTTCATGCCATACTATAGGTGACCCCGTTACATTCTTCATTCTCTCACACACTCTTACACATGATCACTCTGACACAGACCTTCTCTCTCAGATGCATACACAACCCCTCACAGGCATATACTCTGTCACACTCATGCATACACTCTATCAAGCACACGCACACACTCTCTCTCCCGCTCCCACCCCCCCCCACACACACACACACACACACACACACACACACACACACATATATCTATGGGGTGAATTTGCATTTGCAGATACATTCTATTTTGTTCAAAAAGCATACAATTTGTCAGCAGTCAGTCCAAATCACATTTTATAAATTCCAACTTTGGAATTAGGTCCAGTCTGACTCAAGGTTGAAATACAGACAGACTCTAACCTCACACCTTTAATACATTACCTACGTTGAGATGTCGTTTTTTAAACTTTAAACCTTATGTTATCTTGGGACTGTGAAAAAAGTTCTGGAATTTACATATTAAATCAATCAAAACCTGCATCCCCATGCTAAGTGATTAAAAACTTAACAGCAATCTAGCCTTGTTCAAAATATCGCATCAGTTGTATGACACTATGATCTTTTACTATAAATTCTGTATCCTACGATTCTGCCCCACTAGCGACCTCATGAAGGAGTAATACTCCAAATGCTTGTACTTTCAAATAAACCTGTTGGACTATAACCTGATGTGGTGTGATTTTTAACTTTGACCACCCAAGTCCACACTGCACCTCCACGTCATTTAAACATGAACTTTACTCCTAATGACTCCAGAAGCTCTTCTCTCTCCTAATTGTGAATGGCCTTCATCCTGTGACTTCCCCATAAGGTGAATTTTGTTGTGTGATTTGCAGTGGAATTCAACAAAACTCAAAACAAAGGACACGGGTTCTCATGCACTGCAGTGAAATGTTTACATCATGCTATGCAAGTTGCTAATTCATTTAACCTTTCCCGTGGCATTACATGCATGGGGGAGCTGGTGTCTTTTTTTAAAATACATAAGCAAGCATGAGTTCACAACTCATTGCGCCCAGCTCTCTGTTAAATATCTGTACCTTTGGCTGACACAGAAGAGTACACACAGAAAGACAGCCGTGTAT
The DNA here is from genome assembly GCF_020745735.1 of Hemiscyllium ocellatum. Taxonomy (NCBI): domain Eukaryota; kingdom Metazoa; phylum Chordata; class Chondrichthyes; order Orectolobiformes; family Hemiscylliidae; genus Hemiscyllium; species Hemiscyllium ocellatum. The sequence continues at coordinate 39,005,495 of NC_083408.1, forward strand.
ACAGCTACTGTCTGCAGAAGAGAACAAAATGCGTTGTTCAGACATTCACAGAGATTTTTCTTTAAACACAGCTAATACTTCAACAAAATACTTCAGCCCCTCAGCTGCAGACTCTAGGGACTGCTCCCAATGACAATAATTTGTGGGTGTTCCAATGGAGTTCACCATAAATTTTGGAAAGGCTACCATGGGTAACCATATAGAGGGGAGAGTTGCCCCAGTCTGCAGTAGGAGAGCTGCAACCTGGACCTACCATTACTCAGTTTGGGGGAAGGATGGCAGCAGTGAAAATCAGCCTAGTCTGCTCAAATATTTATATATAAACATACACTAATGGGCCCTTTGTGATGCAGAGGTAATGTCTCTACCTGTGAGCCTGAAGGCCTGGGTTCAAGTCCCACCTGCTCCAGAGATGTGTAGTAACACCTCTAAACAGGTTGACTAGAAAATATCCATAAACATCCACTAGCACATGTATGTGGAAAAGTCAAGTTAGTGATATTCCATGGATACTTGCACCTACACAAACTATTATCCAGGCATTGCTTACACGTGGAAACATGGGCATAAAATGTGAAGCGGAATCTGTCTGAAGTAACTCACCCCCTGACTCTCCAAACCTGACCACCATCTACAAGGCACAAGTCAGAAATGTGATGGAATATTCTCCATTCGTCTGAATAAGTGCAGCTCCAACAACACTCATGAGGCTTAACACCATCTAAAGCTCTCTCCACCACTGATGCAATGTCAGCAGTGTGGAGCATCTACAAGATACATTGCAGAAATTCATGAAGGCTTTGTAAACAGCACCTTCCAAACCTACAACCACCACTATCTCAAAGGACAAGGGTGACAGACACTTGCGAACACTACCACCCGCACGTTCCTCTCAAAAGCTCCTTGCCATCCTGATTAGGAAATATATTGCTGTTCCTTTGCTACTGCTGTGCGTGTGGGGATGGGCTTAAGAAGGCTGCAGCGTTTCCAGAAGGCATCATACTACCACTTTCTCAACGATAACTGGGGATGGGCAATAACTGCTGACCAGGCCAGGTAAGGCCCACTACCTATGATTGAATAAAACAGAACAAGTGAACTCTCAGGTGTGGTCTGAGTCTACCCTCTTGACTTGACAATGTGACCTGGCCAACCTTCATCCTTCAAACACCATCCCTGAAAACAGCTGACACGGTCACTCCAACAGTATGGGATCTTGCTGTGTGCAAGTTTGCTGTTATATTTCCTATTTTATAACAGTAACTGTATTTCAAAACACATTTCATTGGCTGTTTGGGATGTCTTAATGTTCTTCATAAAAGCACACTCCTCCCTTTCATAGGGATCACCCACACCCTCTTAGAATTGGTGAAATAGACCAATAGTCAAGCCACTTACAGCCAGCTGTAAGTCATGATGCTGTTATTTAAAGTCTTCAAACAAATGGGAGCAGGAGTCTTTAAAGGCGATGAAACATTGAACGGTCAACATGGAGAGGAAACAGCAGAGCTCTTGAATGTTCTGCCTTAGATCTCAGCAATCTGACAGGTGAGCATATTCCTGTCTAGATCTTACCTCTATAGCTTTAAAAATTCTCTTTTGTCAAACATTTTGTCTCAAAGCTTCAATGCACTATTCCTTTCCGGCTGGCCATCATTTCATGCCTGTCCCTAGCTACCCTTGAGAAGGTAGTAGTGAGCTCCCTTCCTGAACCATTGCAGTTCACTTGGTGTGGGTTGACCAACAATACCATTAGTGACATTGAATAAGGGGGCCTTACTGGCTGGGTCAACATTTAATACTCATTAAGACACAATCGAAATACCAATGAATGGGGCAAATTAATTGTTATATATTGCAATTCCGTCATAAAGAACTGATATCTCTATTTAGTTTCCATGATGCTTTTTGTGTTTTGACTATTTACTTGGCGGTTACACTCATGATTCCAATCCAAGATGGCAGCAGAGTAGGATGCTCCAGCCTCAGTTTGTCTGCTTCACCTATTCCTTTTCTTATTTTTCTCTTTGCTTTTCTTTTTCCTTCTCTCCTGGCTCCCAGTTGACTCTGTGTGGACATGACAAGGGGTAATGAAGGGCTTTTGCCCAAAACATTGATTTACCTGCTCCTCAAATGCTGCCTAACCTGCTGTCTTTTTCCAGCACTACTTTAATCTTGACTCTGATCTCCAGCATTTGCAGTCCTCACTTTTGCCAAGGCGTCCTCTCACCTGGTATGGCGGTCTCGGTCTGGCATGGCCTCAGTGTGGACTCCTAGTCTTGAGGTTATTCCACAGCCATCACCCAGCCTCATGAACTTCGAGGTGTGAAGCCAAGGCCCGGTGTGGACAGGAGGCCAGGTGTCAGCACAGTCTGGACTGGAAGACTATTGTTCTGAACATTTATTTCTACAATGCTGGACTTTTTATTACTCTATTCTAATGTCTTGTGACTGAAGAAACTATACCTAGGTACCTTTGTACCTAAGATGGCACTGTTAAGTGGCAATCTGTAAACTTTTCACTGCACTCATTAGAGCATATGTGACATTCTATTCTATTCGTTATACTCCAGAGATAATGCTTAAGAGGCAGATAGGCAGTGAGAGTGTCTCCATTCAGTAGGAACAAGAACAATCTTTGGAGGGCAATAAGTGGAGAAACGTCTGACATACCCCTCACCCAGCTGGAGAACTATTAAATCTGCAGAGTCAAGTTTACCAGAACAATTAATTCTAGTTCCATTCAGACATTGCCAAGTCCTTTGTCAGGTCAAAGCCTTATTTCATAAGACTTCGCATCTCTCTACCCTGATCACCTGCCCCACCTTATATATGCCCATGCACACACACACACACACACACACACACACATACTCAAAGGTTTTGTAAGGCAATGCATTATAACAAATCATATATAATTGTTCTTTTCATGTTAAATGATGTAAACTGGTTGTGGAAGAATCCTGTGTGCTCTCACGGTGGTGAAATGGAACATGGAAGGAGAAATTGCTATCCTGACAATTAGGAGTTTGAGAACTAAATGTTTAAAATTTCAATCAAGATATGGATTTGCAAAAGTCTGCAAAGTGATTTTTCAACTTGGCTGGAACTGTGGCTCCTTTTTGAGACAGATCGTAAAAATGCTTCATTCTTCTCTGCATTGGAGATTTTGAAGTGTGCTTCGATAACAGCCCAGACAAATACTTGTTTTTATTTAAGTGCAGGCTTGAAATTGGGGACTAGAAGGTACAATTTCAAATAGTAATATAATGTAATTTTGAAAATATATTAAATGGGCCAAAATTAGGGATTACTTAATGTCATCCAAGGCAAATCCATCACATAGTACTCCTAAGACCCCTTCTCTTTTTAGGTAAATGCTATACCTTAGCAGTTTAAATGTAGATATCACTAGAAGTGGTATACCTAAGTTCTTATGTTATCTGGGATTGAATGTTTAGATTACATTAGGGGGTCCTAAACTTTGTTTTTGCTGACCTTGTTCCTTACCATCTCTTTTGGCATACTGCAACGAGATGGCTTTGTTGACAGAAGCGTAAAATGAATGAAAAGGCTGGGAATGCATAGAGTCATACTGCGTGGAAATAGATCCTTTGGCCCAACTAGTCCATACCAACCAAGTTCCCAAACTAAACTGGTCCCACATGCCTGCATTTGGCCCATATCCCTCTAAATGTTTCCTATTCATATACTTACCCAAATGTATTTTGAATGTTATAACTGCACCTACATCTGCCACTCTCTCTGGCAGTTCATTCCACACACGAACTACTATCTATATAAAAAAGTTGCCCCTCATGTCCTTTTCAACCCTTTCTCCTCTCACCTTAAAAATATGTCCCCTTGTTTTGAATTCCCTATCCTAAGTAAACAAAACCCTCGCTATTCACCTTATCTATGTTCCTTGTGACTTTATAAATCTTTATAAAGGTCAACCTCTTACACTCCAGTGAAAAATATCCCAGCCCCTCTTTATAAATCAAACCCTCCAGTCCCAGCAAGACACTGGTACATCTTTGCTGAACCCCCTCCAATATAATATCCTTCTATAGCACAGCGACCAGAATGGGACACAGTATTTCAGAAGAGATCTCACCAATATCCTGTACAACGTCAGCCTGACATCCGAATTCCTATATTTCATTTGTCTCATCCCTTATTCACGGCCTCCTGTGTGCTTCTTCTTACAAGCCATGGCAATTCTCTTGGTCTTGCCTTGCTGTCAGCAGAGATAGCAAAAGGAAGGGATGAGCCCAACACTAATGCCGACTCCAACAGAATATTCAACAGAGGGGTACTATTATCAGCAGTCAGGGCTGAAGAGAAGGACTGAGCTCTTTAGAAATGTGTGAAGAAAGTTCCAGAAGCATAACGCCATGGAGGAGACAGAGAGGAAGACATCCTACAAGGCTGTGAAAGACATGGGTTGAGGGGACACATTAAGCAATAGGAGAGCTTAGTTGCTTTAAAAATGTCTGGGAGGTAAATAGAAACTGAAGAAAATAGCATCAAGCAAATGTGCAGGAATCTGCCAAAAGGAAACCAGTTTCAGCCATGCCAGCTGAATTAGAAACTTTAGATGTTGATAGGGATAGCTCTTCACTGAAGTTTAATGCCTGTAAAATGTTTCACTCATGAAAAGTGGATGACCATTTCCTTCTGATGTTTGTCATAGATTATTTGAACAGTTATTTTATAATGTAACATAGTTGGTGTTTTTCCTTTGTGTAATTAACCTTCATATTCTTTTGTTGAATTACATTGTCAGTCTTTTGTAACCAGGTTTGGTGACTGATGTCCAAGGTAAACAAAAGGAAAAATAAAAATTTGTTGTTTATCAGGCCAGATTTCTCGGAGACATTTCCAGTATTACCATCAGCTGAGTAATAACACCATGACTTAAGTCAGCTTTGGTGTTAGCACGATTTGCATTAATCATTGAATCCCTACAGTGCAGAAGCAGGCCATTCAACACATCAAATCCATATTGCTCCTCTAAAGAGCAACCCATCCCCCTATCCTCTCCCTGTAACCTAGCTTTCCTATGGCTAATCCACCTAAGCTGCACACTTTTGGATTGTGTGAGGAAACTGGAGCACCCGGAGGAAACCCACACAGACATGGGGAGAACGTGCAAGCAACCTCCATGTAGACAGTTTCCAGAGGCTGGAATCCAACCCGGGTCCCTGGCATTGTGAGGCAGCACTGAGTCACCATGCCACCTTTAATCACAGGCTGTAAATGGGGCTAGTGAAATGAGAATAAGTTGTAGTGTTTGGTGTGTTGAAATAGACATCTTTAGAAAATGATGAACACAAAAAAACAATTCAAAAGGTAACAATGGAGGCTTTCAATATATCCCTGTGTTCAATCCTCCACAAATAGTTCACACTTAAACAGGAACATTACCCACTTAAACTCAACCTTCTGCCAAAATTAATGAGATGTGCACTGAACAGGCTGCATTCCAAAGTGATGGTAAGCAATTCCTTTCTGAAACCTATACACAAGGAACCGTCAACAGAACGCTGTGCAGCTGCTGTCAATGAGTGAATAGAAGAAAGTAACTCAAAGCTGGGAGGCCCAGGTACAAACACTTACCTCTTCATCAACTGAATTGCAACATTTTAATAAATTGAAGGGTTGGCTGAGATCTTTCTCATGGCAGGTGCCATGGCTTTAAATCATTGATGCTAAACTGTACTGATTGCAGCAACTCATTTATTATAATACAATTGAACAACACTCATTTCTATTCACATACCTCACTTCAGAGATGGTCATCACAAAACCATTCTATTCCCCACTCTCTTGCTCCAATTGGTAGACTGGCAATTCTATACCATAAACCGGAACAGATTCTTATCTGCCTGTCCATTCATAATGCATTAAGATAGCTTTTTGGATTAAAAAGAGAACGATTTGATCCACGCACATGCATTAATGTAGTAATATCTAAAGGTCTCCTTATTTTAAGTATCTAATGACTTCTTAAATCTTGCTGACATTTTATCCTCTATTACTTTATCGGGAAGCCTGTGTCAAATTACAATTATTCATGTGCACAGCTAATTTCCATATTCGTCTTAATTTTTTCCTCCCCATGTTTGAACCTGCATCGCATTTTCATGTCAAATTCAACGCTAATTGTAAGACATTCTGATTTCCCAGTTGTTTTCCCAAGTACCTTATGTCACTGGTAAGGTTCGCTCTCAGGGAACTTTACTTCAGTTTCAAAAGGTAGAGTGCCTCCTGTCTTCCAGGCAGCTCAGGCTCTTGGATACTAGTCATGAGCATTCTCTTGTGTCAAGCGTTTGAAAAGGTTCTCTGTGTCTTGACAACCACAACTGAGTGCCTCATTCAAGTTTCATTCCAATCAAAGCATTCAACTCATTCAAAAAAGCATTTGCTCATGACTGGTTTTGGCTTCTTTTCTGTTACGTTGACCCTGTCATCTAACATTCTTCCAGTTTTATTGATTACCAACTTTACATTGGTCGGGCAGGTTCAGCCTGGTCGATGACATTATTTGAGGATCTTTAAGCTTTACCTATACATACGTCCACAACACCATACAACCCTGTCACGGTAGCCGCTGCAAGACATGTTAGAGTTTCGACAAAGTAACCACCACTACACGTGGGGACACCACCCACCATATACGCGGCAGGTGACTCGGTCAACGTGGTCTCTCTCATACGTTGCAGGCAAGGATGCCTTGATGCATGGTACATTGGCAAGATTGACACTACGGCAACGGATGAATGGACACCCCACAACAATCACCAGGAAGGAGTGTTCCTTTCAGTCAGGGAACACTTCAGTAGGTCGGGACATTCGACCTCAGATCCTCGGGTGACCATCCTCCAACGCGGACTTCAAGACAGGCAATAATGCAAAGTGGCTGAGCAGAGGCTGATAGCCAAGTTTGTACCCATGGGGATGGCCTTAACAGAGACCTTGGGTTCATGTCACACTACATGTGACCCCACTGCGCTCTACACTCTCTCTGTCACACACACACACACACACACACACACACACACACACACACACACACACACACACACACACACACACACACACACACACACCCTGCACTCACACCCAAGCGCGCACTCTCTCACAGAATTCTACCCCATCACACTCACACACATACTTGACCAAGCTTACACACACACACAGTCACACATACTCACATGTACACACTCAATCTGTCTCTCCTGCAAATGCACCCATAAGTTTATGGGGTGAATTTGTACTTGCAGAATTACATTTTATTTTGCTCAAAAACTGCATAAATCCATGTAAGATTCTGTAAGTCCCACTTTTGAAATAGAACCAGTCTGACTCAACATTGGAACACAAACAGACTTTAACCTCACACCTTTAGTGCACTGCCTGAGCTGAGATGGCACCTATTGTTCCAAAGGCTGAAGCTATCTTAAGAACATAATTGTAAAGGAGTTCTGGAATTTACATACTAAAGAACCGAAACTAGCATATATCATTCCAAAAGACGAAATTTGTTTAATATATCATTACAGTTTCCATGATACTGTAACCTTTTGCTATAAATTCTGTCTCTTATGGTCATGTTCCACAGTCATCTGATGAAAAAACAGCGATCCGAAAGCTAGTGTGCTTCCAAACAAACCTGTTGGACTATAACCTGGTGTTGTGTGATTTTTGTGTACACCCCAGTCCAACACCGGCACCTCCAGATCAATTTTAGCACATTTCTTCAAATATCGCTATCACATATGCATCCTACGACATGCAAAATGTTTTGTTTTCTCCGTTAAATTTCATTTGTCACTGTTCTGCGCAGTTATTACATTTTGCACAGTTCTTGCTGTAATTTCTGAGCTGCCTTCTTTGAATGCACTGGTCCTCCTAGTTTGGCATCTTCTGGATCTTCCAGAATATTACATTGAATTTCTGAATCCAGATCATTTTCATAGATTGGAATAGATACGTTAATACACATTTAAACTATTGAAATCATAATTGGCTAACTGTTAATACATTAAACGGTTGTGTTTACATAAAAGATGTTTGTTTAGCCACGTAATTTAAATTATACTCAGACAAGAATGAGCAATGGATAAATCTACAAGAACAATTGGAGGAATGTCCTACATAACATCCTTAAACATTATTAATATCTTTTCAACAAAAATCACTTTCAGCAGCATTTTGTAAAATCTGTTTTAATCATTAACTGCAATATATTAATGGCAAGAACAATAATTATTGACTAGCTTTTTACTATTTTACATCCTGGATTGGAAGTAGTAGTGGTTCAGGCATTGAGTGTCTGTGACACTCCTCCCAGACATCAACTACCTAACCCCAACAAATTCTAGAACAAGTCCTTGTCATTTTCAGCCCTTCATCCTGGGTTTACCATGAATCTCCACAGGTTTGAGTTCATCCCAGTAAGCTCAGTGAGATCCTTTGTACCTCAAGACTACATGAAGTGCTGGGTAAGAAATACTAACCTCACCACTGAGTCAGAATATTGTGAGCACATAACCTAGGCTGCCATATTCCTTACATTTCAAAAGTGACTACACTTCAAAAATACTTCATTGATTATGAAGAGATTTGGAAGCTCTGAGAATGAGAGGTTTTTTTTGCTTGCTGGTTCACTGAATTCTTTTAAAAAGCAGAGGGTGCAAAATTCTTGACTAACAAGGGAGCCAATGGTTCCAGGGATAGGCAAGAATGTGGAGCTGATGATCAGCCATGATCTCATTGAATGATAGAATGTGCTTGAGGGGACAAATGGCCTTCTCTTGCTCCTAAATCATATTTTCGTGGCAGTGTATGTGCTGTACATAGCAATCGAAATAGGAGCACAAGTAGGCTACATGCCCTCAAACCTGCTTCATCACTCAGTAATATCATGGCTATCTGAGCTTAGCCATACTAAGAACTGTAGTGTTGAACTTTTTAAACTTATTTCTTTATTTTTCTACCTAAGATTTTATACATAGGTACCTTTGTACCTAAATGGCACCAGGAATGGCAACTTTGTACATTTTTCACTGCACTTGAGTACATGTGACAATAAACCCTGAATCTAAAAACGTTCTTTCCTGCTCCCTGTAATCCTTGCTTTTTAATATTTTAAAACAAAAATGGCCTCTCAGCTTCACCTATATCTGATGACACAACTCCTAAGCAACTTTGATGTCAAGCATTCTAAAATTCACAACTGGAGAGAAGAAATTCCTCTTCATCGGTCTTAAATGGATAATCTCTTATCCTGAACCCAATTTTAGATTCTCCCACTGGTTTGCGGGGGGATGTAGCGGGTTAACTTAAGAAGTTGTCTCAGATCAATCTTTAGCTTCTCAGATTAGTCACTCTGAGCCCTGCAGAGCCACTGCTTAACCAGACTATAAATAGATCAAATTCTGTTTTTAAATGAGATGGAAATTTTACAGATGTTTAGAGATCCCATTCTGCAGTTTGAACCTTTTTATCCTTAAAAAGAAACAATTGCTTTTGTATAGTGTGATTTACAAGTATCACTGGCAAGCACTACATCAATGATAGGCTATGCATTGAGATACAGAGAAAGCCATCTCCTGAAATGTATAGGTGAATACCTGTTTTCTGAAAAACATTATTAAAATGTCCTTGACGTGCAATTCTGCTATATTATATGAGTATGAGTTTATGCTGTTATAACTTGGATGCAATCCATGATTACTATGTTATTTGAAAGAGAATCTTTTAACCTAAAATGTTCAAGAACTAGTGTCAGAAATTGAATCAGAAATTTCCTGATTCTAATACTCCAACCCTTTGCAATTAAGGCTAAAATACCATTGACTGAATTCTTGAATGCTACACCTTATTAATCTAAGCTGCATTATATAAGAAAATATCTAAATAAACAAGACTGCATTTTAATTTATTTAATATAATGCAAAATCTTATTAGGGACCCAAGCACATATTTTATGGCTGTACCTTATCAGAGTGTTTTCTAATTGGCTGCTCACAATTTCCATGGCAACTACTGGGCTAAGTAGCAAAGCTTCAGCGTATCAGCACCTTAGCCAGGTATTAAAGCTGTAAAACTCACCTTCAAAGTTCACACCCAACTATAGTTAGATACCCATAAACCGCTATCTTAATCAAACAGTGCTGAAACATATCTTCTCTGGCCAGAATTAATTGAAGCCTCTAAATCTAGTGATAAGAACTAACAAAAAAAAGCAGGAGTTTTCATTGCAGCTTTGACTGACGACTGGTTGCCATGGCAACAACTGGCAGGAATCCAGTCTCTCACACTTCTTTCCACTTTCACACAAGAAGCCTTAGCAAAATTGTTGCAAGTAGAAATCAGGAAGAAAACACTCGATTCATTGAAGTTGTGCCTTGCTCAAAGGAAGATTGTTTTAGTTGTTGAAGAGAATGAACACGAATGCCATCAGTGGAGAAGCTCCTCAGGGTGGTATTCTCAGTTCCACCATCTTAAAGTTGTTCCAGCAATGGCCTTCCCTCCTTCATAAGGCCAAAGTGAGCTGAAGCAGTCAGTTACCATATGCAGCAAGACCAGCAATGTTCAGGCTTGGGCTGATAAGCAGCAGGAAACATTCACGCCACACAAAAGTATTAGGCAACAAGAGAGCAAGACAGAATGTAATCGTCTTCCTTTGGCAGTCTATGGCACACACAGACATCTAAATCCTGGGGTTAATGTTGATTAGAAACAGAACTGTAAGTACTCTGGCTACAAAAACAGTTCAGAAGCTGGAAGTTCTCAGACAAGTAGCTCAGCTCTGACTTTCTGAAGCCTGTCATTGTTGGAACAACTTTAAGATGGTGGAATTGGGAATACAACCATGTGGAACTTCTCTACTGATGTCATATGTGTTGATTCTCTTCAACACCTAAAATAATCTTCCTAAGAGCAAGGCAAAACTCCAATGACTAGAGTGTTTTCTCCGTGATTCCTACCTGTCAACCATCTACAAGGCAGAAGTCAGGAGTGAGATGGAAAGTGCTCCACTTTTTTGGATGACTGACTTTAACAACTCAAGAAGGTGGGCACAATCTGGGACTGATCAGCTCACTTGACATGCATTCCATTCACCACCTTAAGCATTTACTTCCTCTATCACCTGATGTGCAGTGACAGCAGTGTGTACCAACTACGAGATGCACTGCAGCAACATTCCTGAGCCCAGTTCAAAACCACCTTTCAAATCTGCAAGGTCTACCACACAGAAATACAAGGACTTCAGCCGTATGGGGACACCACCACCTGCAAGTTCTCTTCCTAGATACATCATCACAATTTAGAATTATATTACTATTTTTTCACTTGCGTTCAAACAGCATCTGGATATGCCTGATGTAGATAGGGTGCAATGATTCAAGAAGGTGGTTTGCTATTACTTCCTTAATTGCCTCCCAAGAGCAAATGTGGACAGTCAATAAATGCTGACATAACCAGCAATGGCCACTTCTTATGAAAGAAAAATGAGTCCACACGTGCAACCTAGATTAATGAATGTAACAAGTAAGCAGCCTTTAGAAATGGATGCATTCCCCACTGAGTTTGATAGGGCAACATGCCTTTGATACATGTGGTGAACCAGTAGTTTGTCCATCTTTCAGGAAGGGAGAGTTCTTTCTGCAATAACTGACCTCTTCTGGATGATCTTTCATTTTCTACCTTGCATCAACCTAAGATCATCCAAGGAGCAGGAGAATCGGCGTTTCGGGCATGAGCCAGGAAGAAGGGCTCATGCCCGAAACATCGATTCTCCTGCTCCTTGGATGCTGCCTGACCTGCTGCGCTTTTCCAGCAACACATTTTCAGCTCTGATCTCCAGCATCTGCAGTCCTTACTTTCTCCAAGAAGATTTCAACCTAAGATCATCCAACATCCGCTGTCTTTGTCCTTTCTCATACAGAGTCCTGCTTATCCCTACTTTCTTCTTCCTATCCATACCAAATCACTTGCTCTTGTTAATATATTACCCCCACTTCTTCAGCCCTTGTCTTGTGCTTTTTTTTGTGGCTCTTCATTGCACATCTTTTGGAAATCCAAGTATTCTGCATCTACTTGTTCCCCTTTAGCAGGTGGGACAAGATTGAGTTGGGATATCTGGTCGTATGGACGGGTTGGGTCTGCTTCCATGCTGTACATCTCTATTACTCTATGACATTCCTGAATAGAGACATCAAAAAGCACCAATAAATAAATTTCAGAAACAATTTTTGAAAACCATGTTGAATTTGGCTGATCACATTGATTCAAGGTATATTGCTAGGACTTCCTTAATAATTCCAGCATCTTCCTCAACAACTCAGGAATTCAGGATAACTGGCGTGCATGTTCCCCATTATCTCCCATCCTGAATATTGATGGAACAGTTGCTAGCTTCCAATCCATGATGCCTGATCTAGAAGCTGGGGAAGTCATAACCATTGCATCCACAACTATGTAGTCCTGGGATGTAGACTATCCTGAGAATTTATTGCTTCAAGTGTCTCTAGTACTTTTTTCCTGCTAAAGCGGACTACTTCAATTCTTATTAACCCCTTGGTACCTCCTTCTGGGTACAAATACCATTGCCCCGAAGACAATTATGGTGATTGCAAATAGCATTGCTGAAGATTGTGAGATGACACAAGAGCGCCATCTACAGTAGCCCTGCTGACTATATCAACACAAGCCTTTGTCGCAGCGATGGAAAACACTCCTCTACATTTTATCCATTGTTTCTCCATGTCCATCCATCTCCCCCCACAAACCTGGATCCCATTCCAGAAACACACGCAGTTAGTGTAGAGACTTTAAACTATGGTATTTCTAGCCTGCAAATATGTGGCTTTAGCATTCAACAGAATCAGCTTAACTAATAAGGGGCACATGCTCATAGAGAATGTTAGGACTATGATGAATACTCAAGAGTTAAATACAATTGATCTCAGCATTTTTGAATAAAGTTATAATGACCAAAAAAAAACCTTAGTGGGAATAAGAAAAATATAAACCAAGCTACACCAACAAAAACATAACTATGTGCAACTCTGAAGGAAGCAAGAGACCTGAAGACAGATAAACTTACATTGAGGACTTCAATGCTGGAGGAATGATGGTTTGATACAAACACATTTTTAATCATATCAGTTCCAATCTAAGAAAATTAGCCCTGCTCAGTATTAAAATAGCAACATTGTGAACTGTGAAATACATTCTGCTTTTCAAAATGAATGTGTAAAACACTGGTATCCACACACAGCATTGAGACCTAGCAAGTACTAACTTAAGGAGAGACAAAAAATTGCAGATGCTGGAATCCAAGGTAGACAAGCTGGAGGCTGGAAGAACACAGCAAGCCAGGCAGCATCAAGAGGTGAAGTCCTGAGGAAGGGTTACATCCAAAATGGTGACTTCTCCACCCCCTGATGCTGCCTGGTTTGCTGTGTACTTCCAGCCTCCTGCTTGTAGACATCAGTGCTAACTTAAGGGCCAGGGGAATTTGATTGGTGATTTCACCTGCATAAGTCACAAGTATTATCTTCATTCCTCCAGCAAGAATTCCTATTCCCACTGTTACTGGAAAGTGCCAGTAAATGTACAATGAAGACAGGACATGATTTTCCCCCAGGTGATTGTTGTCCCTGTCAATACTGGCTCAGGTCATTTTAACTTGTGATGATAGCATACACAAGGTTAGAATATTGGATTAGCCACCCTTTTTACAGCTGTCTTGATTTTTGCTTGCATTGACTTTGTAGGTTTTATTGAACTGCAGTCCGAAATTTGCATTCAGACTTACCTTGCTCTCTCAAAGACCTCAAGAACGGACTGAATTTCTTTATTGTACCACTTCCCCTTCTCAAATGTATGAGTCAGCTCAGCTACCAGCAGTGGATTACAGTGGATTTGTGTGGCTCACTGGAAGATTCTCTCATGTTATATGAATTCCATTGGTGTTCTATTCATTCTGTGGATTTTCCATTAATATTTTAAATGTACATTTTCCACTGCAAACTATGCTTTTTCTGATTTTACAGCTGCAGTGTTAAGTCCGAAGCAATTGTTAGAAGCAAGTGTGTGATGTCACACACTTGCACGTATTGCAAAGTCTCTGCATCAATCAAGCTCTTCATTGTCACAGTCTAATCTCAGATTTGATTTAAATGTTTTATTTTGTAGTTACACACACAGGCTGATTTTGGAATTCTCAAGCAGGTTAATCTCCCTTCATGATAGCTGCAGGGTTGCTGATGTCTGCTCGCTACAAGTTAGGGACATTTCTACTTTAAAATGCTTGCAGCAGATGGTTGAGAGTTGGGGACACCACCACTTCAGTAATCAACTCATGATGCATACGTCTGCTTACAGACTTAGCAAAATTTAGGTTTTCTTCAATTCTTTCAGAAACCAAAATCATGCAATAGTTGTACATTTTGCACATTGTTGGACAATTATTTTCTCAGAGGTTCATTAGTCAGTGGAAATCTCTTCCCCTAGAGAGCAGTGGAGGCTGGGTCATTGAATATATTCAAGCCTGAGCTACAAGGCTTTTTTTGTCGACAAAGAAGCCAAGTGTTCTAGAAAGTGGACCACAACCAGGTCAGCTATGATCTGATTGAATAGTACAGTGGACTCAAAGGGCCTATTCCTAAAGCCTTTGTTCTTATGTTGACCCCTGATGTAAGCCAAAACAAAGGTCGGTACTCCAAGGGAGATTGTGAGATACAAAGCAGTAGTGGCTACCATTGAGTTTGCATCAAGTTACAACAGCCAGGTTCCCCACTCTCTCAGCTCTCACCAACAAGGTGGTCATGACCATTTTCATGTGTCAAAATGGAGTCACAATGGGAACATATCGGCAGATACTAGCCTAAACTTTCTATCAAATGTGAACAAGGGACATTGAATGGTACGAAGTCAGCAGCAGCCTTTAAAAGAAATAGCCTGTGGACTCAAGCTGTCTTGGTACCTTCTTGTAGCAAGTAATTGACAGGCCAGCCACCTCTTGGACAATTAAGATGGTTGACTAGATTTAACTCGGGTTATTACCTATAAACTAGCTTTAACTTCCTTGTTAGTCTAGCTATTAATATTGCTGTAGCAAATTGAACCAATCATATTTCAAGTACTTTGTGACGTGTTGGTGCTTCTTTGTATCAGGAGTTTATTTATTTTGCATGCAAATGGCAACACTGATCAATAGGCATAATTTGAGTTTGCATTCAAGCACTACATGGCTACTTCATATGTGGTTATTGATTTATTAGTATAAGACTCCAATCATTTAATTCTAAAAGCTTACTAACATTTTGATTGAGTATATGTTTCTAAGTTTTCTTTTCTCCAAAGACCATTATGCTTTATGCTAATATATTCTTCTGAAATATTCATAGCACAGAATATGGAGATCAAACCCAATCAATAACAGCAGCTTGGAGTTAAAGCTTGCTTACAAATTGTACAAAATTGCAGGGGTCCTCATCTGTACCTACTGGGCATATAGTGACAATGTGGCTGGGTGGGCAAGTAGGTGGGCAGGTACAGGATGTAGTGTGGGGACTGTTTTTAGCCTAATACACACATGGCAGAGAGGCATTTCTGCATTGGATGTTTTATACTTGGGTAGCTTATCTTAACTACCTGTGAACATTGTAAACTGCTTCATATGCTACTTTGGATATTGTGCCAAATCACTGGCTGGGTTTAATACAGATGCAGAATCATAGACTCCCTGCAGTGCATTAGGAGCCCATTTGGCCCATCAAGGAGCATGCCACACAGACCCACAACCTATCCCTGTAATCCCAGATTTAACATGGCCAATCCACCTAGTCTGCACTTCTTTGGGCTCTTGGACGATACTGGAGCATCCAGAGGAAACCCATGCAGACACAGGGAGAAGGTACAAACTTCACACACTCACCCAAGGCTGGAATTGGGCTCAGGTCCCTGGCGCTGTGAGGCAGCAATGCCAATCACTGTGCTGCCCAGTTCTGAAAAAGGGGCATTGGACGTGGACATTAACCTTGCTTTCTCTCCACAGATGTTGTCAGACCTGCTGAGGTTCTCCGGCAATTTCTATATTTGTTTAAGATTTCCAGCATCTGCAGTTTTAGAGATGTACAGCACGGAAAGAGACCTTTTGCTCCAACTGGTCTGTGGTGACCAGATATCCTCAATTAATGTAGTCCCATTTGCCAGCAGTTGTCCCACATCCCTCTAAACCCTCCCTATTCATATACCCATCTCTATGTCTTTTAAAGTTGTAATTATACCAGCCTCCACCACTTCCTCTGTGACTACAGTTCCAAACATGCCGAATTCCGGCTTCTATAGGACGGTGGCATATTTCCTTGGGAATTGGTCAGCACACGCTGTCCACGGGGTAAGGGGCAATTCCCTGAATAACATCCTTGTGAATCACTTCTGCTGGTATTACATCCTCTAAACGTGTCCTTAGTCTCGCAACCCTGGGTGTAAACTGCACCCAGTGATGTCATGCTCTCCACAACATGATAAGCCAATATATCATCCTGGCAAATCCCAGTGCAACGCCAGTTACAGGGGTAGGGGAAGGGAGTTGGAATATGAATATCTGGGCTTGAGGGTTGCCTGAAGTACTTCAGTTCCAACCTGAGGGTCCACGAACTCAGAAATGCCACCAATTATTGCCATCCCTCAGCAGACGGATATGATGCTGAAGGGGCAAGGAATGGGGGCGGCTGATCCCGGCTGGAAAAGGAGCGGGTGAACTCTTGGCGAGGTGGCTCCGAGAGACAAACACACACACACAGAGCAATAAATTGCGCGGGACAAGGCTTTTTGGGAGGGGGAGGCTTACCCGCCAGACTGTTGTAACACTCGATCTCGCTACTCTCCAGCAGCCTCCTCTCCTCCTCGGTCAGTGTGACCGGCGCCCTCCCGCAGGAGGAAGGCTGCGCCGGGACAGCCGGAGACGGGGACGGCGACGAGTCCGGGTCGGTGACCGCCAGGAAGCCCTTCATCTCCAGCAGAGCCCGGTGATACTTTCCGATGGCTTCTCGGAATTTTTTCGCCTTGTAGCACTGGTTGCCCTGCAGCTTGAAGTCCAGGGCTCTGTGAAGGGTGCCCTGGGAGTCCGGCTGACCGTGCTCGCACTTGGAGACAGTCCGGGGAGTAGCTGACCCACCAGCATCCCCTGGCCGCCCAGCGTCCGAGCTGCTCTGGGTCCCAGGCACCGCTTTCTCTTCCATCTCTTAGCTGTTGCTGCTGCCACCAGCGCCGACCCGAGACCTCATGTTTGCTCGCACACCTTCTGCTGGCTGGTTTGACTGTTTCCGTCTCTCTGCTCAGAACTGATTGCAGGAATTGTCCACCACACACTCCGATCTGCCCTTCTTATGTGTGTGTGTGTGTTTTTTTCCTCCTTTAAAAAATCATTGGCTGTAAATTGTCGACCCGGAAGAGTTGGAACCATCCACACGTAATCCAACCCTGATTCAGTTTTTAATTTAAAGCGATCAGTGTCTAGAGAGGTGAGCAGAAGAAGGAAATCACAGAGAGAGTTGGAAGCGGTTTGGAGAGAGAGAGAGAGAAGCGCGGTCGAGGTTAAATATACCTCGAATCACCCTTCAAATCGTACATTTAAGACGTGTTAACGATTGGTCGAATTCACTGCAGGGTATAAAAATCTCTCTCTCTCATACACACACACACCAGATCAGCCACACCCTCTAACAAAAAAATCACCAGTTTTGTACATCACCACACAACCTCAGCAGGTCTGTTAGCATCTGTGCAGAGAGAGAGAGAGAGTCAATGTTTTGAGTCCAATGTGACTTCTTCAGAACTGAAGGTGGCCGGAAAAGTTTTTTTTTAATTATTGAATTTTTTTTATCAGCTTTGCGTTATGACATTGGTTAGGTACACTGGGCTAAAAGACCCCACAGTGATGGAGTTTCATTTTAATGCTGCCGGGGGGGAGCATAGGGAGAAGACCAGGTAGCTCCAATGGGAAAGGTGGAAAAGGCTAAGGGAGTGGGAATGGAACTTTAACAGCAGGGATGTGGGTGAACCGCCGATGTTAATGATGGGCATGAATGGCAGAGGTGAAAATGTGTTGCTGGAAAAGCGCAGCAGGTCAGGCAGCATCCAAGGAACAGGAAATTCGACGTTTCGGGCATAAGCCCTTCCTGATGAAGGGCTTCTGTCCGAAACGTCGATTCTCCTGTTCCTTGGATGCTGCCTGACCTGCTGCGCTTTTCCAGCAACACATTTTCAGCTCTGATACTCCAGCATCTGCAGTCCTCACTTTCTCCATGAATGGCAGAGGAACAGGTCAGCCTTACTGAGAGCAAACCCGGGGGGGCGAGAGGGTTCGAAGCAAAATAGAGGATAGTTTCCTTCATGCCTAACGATTGGGGAGTTCTGCCCTCCCGGTTTCCACGACCTTTTGCCCCCTTCCCTCCTTCCCCTAAATGCAGGTTGTTTTAATTTCACACTGCTCCATCTCCTGCCCAAGACCAGCTTTTGGAGTGTCCATCCTCAGATTCGTGCAAGCTTGCTTCCCCCAGCCACCGCCCCTTTTTCATTCTGTTGGTGTTTTTGTGTGTTGGGAAATAGCTCAGCTGGCAATGAATTTGGACAAAGATTTGGAAATGACTCATGTTCCATCGGGTGCCCGCCCAGTCACGCCCTCACCTGACCCCCGCTCCACCAGCAATGCCCTAAATGTGTCACCTCCACCGTAAGATCGCAGGAGCAAAAATTAGGCCATTCGGCCCATCTAGTCTGCTCTGCCATCCAGTCATGGCTGATCTGTTTTTCCGCTTTCTCCCCGTAACTTTCGATCCCCTTGGCACCGTTCATCACCTCGCCGTCCCCCTGCTATACCCTCCTCCTCCGCCTCCCCATTCCACACTCAACCAAAAACCACCTCCCCCTTCATAACTGACAGCATTCAAATCCACTGCAGCATCCTTACTCTCAACCAATGAGCACAGTCAGTGACTGGTCGAGGGGTAAATTATGGCATGTCACTGTGATTTATTGTGCTTTTACAGTTTTAAGCAGTCATTGCTGTCCATAAGAGTTCAACTCAGCGACTGTCTTATTGTCTTTAGCAGATTGGAAATATAAACAATCTGAGAATGTTTTCTTCCTGTGTCCCATTCCCCTGATCTATTGGACACCTTAAAGCCAGCCTGCACTCTATTAGCACTGTATTCCATTTTGTTTCCAATAGTTTAAGTAGCAGGTTTTGAATATGCTGCATAATTTAATTAACTGCAGCCTACTACTTTCCATGCATTTCTTATTTATATCCTGCAGTACTGTGCAAACGCCTCGTTCGTTAATCTGGAACGAGTTTGTCTGCTATTCTGACGGGGGTGTAAAACTGTTTACATTGTCTGTTAATGTATCGGGCGCGGCTGCTCCACATGGAGATGTCAGACTTGGTTGGGCTGATCCCGCATCATCTATTTCCTAAACTTCACGTGTCAGCTTTAAGACCGAGCTTCAGCAGGTGGAAAAGTGTTCCGATCGTCCAAGTCTCCTGTTCTGCATGAGCCACAATGCTTTGCAATCAGGCTGGCTGAAATGCTGCTACGGTCGTGATCTTCATTGCAAAGATGATCTGCTCCAGTCTCTGCCAAACGTAGTAAAGGCATCGAGTGCCAGACTGTAAACGCTGTAAGACAGCTATGTATTGCGATTAAATAGACCGTCTGCCAGGAACGTGAATCCAAATAAAGAAAATGGTGCAGAATCATCGTTAACACTCAGTTTAAAAATAACTGAGTGAAGGTATCGTGAGATACCTTCAATGTAATTTACTAACTGGTGTGTTCTTGTATATCTCTCTTTACCCTTCTGATAATTCCAAAACTGGTTTGAAATGTATGGTAAGCATATCATATTTTCTTGGAAAATCACATATTTTGACATGACAATGTTAAAGCTTAAATGTTTATTTTTATTAGTCATAGGCCTTACTTTACCTGGAACTGGTCACTATTCATATGCTAACTAATTTCTAACTAATGAACTGGTAATTCCTATAGACGATACTATAGTGATTATGTTACAGGACTTATAACCCAAAAACATGAATTCTAATTCTATTAATTAAATAAATGGAAAAAGATCTGGATTGAAAAGCTAGACTCTGTCTTGGTGAGCATGGAACTATAGCATTATTATTTTTTTTAAAAAAATCTAGTTTATTAATGTCATTCAGAGAAAGGAAATGTGTATTATGTCTTTGCCCATATACCTGCCTCCTAACTTACATCTTTGTGGGTGACTCCTAAGTGACGTAGCAAGCCAAATTCTATTAAAGAAGACATCTCACAATAAATGTCTCATGGGCAACAGAGACTGGCCTTATCGGTGACATATCTTTCCTTTGAAGGATAAAATATACAGTCTTCACAAATGGTACAGATGAATATTGTTCAGATGGAATCTAACTTAAAGGCAGGGTATCTGAGTTAACAATTTGAACCTACTGCTGGCTTGTATACCCTACGTTACTGTGCAACAGTGCAACATGTTTGCTTTGTACAGTATTGGCAAATGTAGCTGATCGTTCTTAATGAGGATCAACGTAACCCATAATCCTTCTGATCCATGAGGTAAGCTGTTATGTGTGACATGAGCTGTGAGCCTAATGTAATGCTTGATGTTGATAGCTCTGCGTACCTCAACATGGATCTTCTATTTCAAATGTGAGTTAACTGCAAACCTCTCTAACACAAATTGCATAAAGTATAGTATTAGTTATATTTCTATGCATTATTCAGAGTTGTGCCAAAAGCAGAGAAGCATTGTTTACTTACAGTAAGAAAATTAAACATGTTACTAACATAAAGAGCAAAGGGAGAAAATTACAGGAATTATTGTAAGACATCATTTGAACATAGAACGTTTCACCACAAGACAATATTGAGATTGGGATGGCAATATTATTTAAATTCAAACTAGGTATATATTTAAATAGAGAGAATGTAAAATCATCAGAATAGTGGACAGGATTATCTTGATCCCTACAATAATTTCTATGATAATGAGAAACAATGTTTGAAATATACTAGTTTCATTTTGGTAGTGAGAGTAAGGTTTATATTCTGGAATCTTTGTAATGTGTTGTTCTGAATATTGACGCTTATTTTATGTGGATTGATGCCTCCTTTTAAATAGCAGGCACATGCATTTGATACAAAATCATGAATTTCTTGTGTGAAAGTGCTGCCCTTCACTGCTTGCTCTTAACTCTGATCACTGGTAATAACGTGCAGAGTGGTGAGGTGAGGGGTAATGACCATGTGGCAGAACAAATATGAACAAGCCACTTCATCATTATCAAATTGTCAAATTTTAAACACTTAAATTTGTGGACAGCATCATAATGAATCCCCTCCGCACTTGACATCTGCACAAATGCTTCTAAGCATTTAGCATCGGATAATGATGAGGATTATGAACTGTGGCTGATTGTTGGTGTTCCTACTCCATCTGCAAGGAAGGTCCCAACTGCTACATCATTTGTGATTATCTATCACAGTCAGGCAAATTATGAACAAGTGACCTTTGTTAGTTTGAATTACTCAAATCCATCAACCAAAGCTTTTTGGAAACTACAATGAGGCCCTTCTAATGACTTTTTAAATGATAGCTAAAATTTGGAATGCAGAAGTTGCTGTCTTTTGTCTGTACTACAAACTCCACTTTGTCCATCTCTCTCTTTTGCAAATGCCTGAGGTTAAACAGCTCATTTGCAATCCTAGATCCAAATTTGACCAAGCAATGAGCATCTAACTACAAATCTACCCAGTCACCAAAACTTCCCATATCTATCTCCATAATAGTGTTTCACTCTGTCTCTGCCTCAACATATGTGTTGCTGAAATCATCACCCAATTTATTTTAAACTTCTCAACATGACTATTCCATTGCCTTCCCAACCAACACCCAATATTCCCCTCTATTCAAACTTGAGGCTAATCCCAAAACTCAGCTATCTATATCCTAACTTGCACCCATTTCAGTTCATGCTCACCCATCACTACTAAGCCCAATATCCTACATTGGCACCCCATGTGGCAAAGCCTCAAATTTAAAACTCTTGTCTTAAACTTCAAATCAATGCAAGGCCTCACCCATTCTTATCTCCCCCAGTCCTACAATGCTTTCACATCCCTGCAGTGCTCCCAATCTGACCTCTTGTACATCCCTGATTTTAATCATACCACCACTGGCAGACGAGTCTTCAGCTGAATAGGTGTAAAGCTCTGGGCTTCCATCTTTAACATTTTTCTTCTCAAGTTTTCTCTCTCCTTTCAAGATCCTTCTTAAAACCTACATTTCTGATAAGATCACCTCTCTTAATTTCCCCATACATAGCCAATTGCCATGTTTCATTACACAATACTCCTATGAAGTACTTTATTAAAAGTGCTATATAATAATAAATTGCTGTTGTTGCTTTAAAGATTATAATTCAATATTTAGGTGATAAATATCTAGTAAATAGAAAACCTAAGTGACACCTATTGTGTAAGGTGCTGGATGAACTATTTACCACTCAGGGCTCTGTAGCTACTCAATGTCTGTGCAAAATGCTCTGTTCATATAAGTACCGCACTGTGATGTCACTCTTACTTACAATGTGCTTTGAAGTAACAGAATATTTAATGTAAGAAAATGGTTAACATTGCAAAGAAAAATTCCTCTCTGGCAATCATGCACTTAACATGATAACTATGTCTAATAAACTTATGGTTCTCTAATGAGTTCTGAAAAAAACTCAAGGCTGTCTCTGTACACCTGATGGTGAATTCTGGTTTTGATATAGTGATGAGCAGCTTGCATGTTACTTATAGAATCTGTATTCTCCGTAGAGGCTCAGTTACTAAATGCAACTGATCCATGAAGATCAGGATGACCCTGGACTTCATCTCTACATCTATTGAGTAAACGCATCTCAGCTGAGGTGCTCTTCTGCCAGATGGTGCCACCCAATAAACCAGTACTCGCTTCCCTAACCATTAAACACCTTCTAATTATTGTACATGTTAATATTGAGTGACTAGTTACTGCTTGTACCTCTATAACTGCACCTTTTAGAATGGGGAAAGAAATTAATAGGGAGGGGCAATGCAAATCAAATGTCAATGCATAGAATGGCAACGGAGTTGACCTATTTCTCCCCACAACTTTTTGAATACTCCTATTATAAAAATGTAATGCTGAATATAATAA
This sequence comes from Hemiscyllium ocellatum, assembly GCF_020745735.1. NCBI lineage: Eukaryota > Metazoa > Chordata > Chondrichthyes > Orectolobiformes > Hemiscylliidae > Hemiscyllium > Hemiscyllium ocellatum. The sequence goes on from NC_083408.1 coordinate 39,028,775, forward strand.
CTATGAACATATATTGTATATAGTAGCTGGAAGAACCAGTAACTGCTGTTCTTTATTTTGATGACTTTAGCAATTAATGAATGGTAGAGTTGTCGACATCAAAAACAGATAAGGAATGAAGCTCTTAGTGAGTAAAGAGTAAGACTCATTATATGGATTTGGAAACATGTCCACAGAGGTCAGTATCCCAACACCAAGTCACCCTGTTTTTATGCATGCACTGTTTTTGATATTACACTGGCTTTCTCAGAGCCAGCTCTCAGGGTAGAAATATTTATTTTTTTTCTCTCTTTGTGCTTATTTTTTCCCCAGGACCCATGGTGTGTGTGTGTGTGTGCAGGTGTGAGACACAGTGAGAGACACAAAGTGCATGAATCTTTAATCAATTTCCACCACCAGGAAGATAGGAAAACACCCGGGTGGCCAGTGACAAGCAGTGCCCTTCACATCAAAGGGCAATGCTGTGTGATCAAACAGTGAAGGGGAGGGCAGGGACTAAATCAAAATAAGAGTTGGAGGGGGAAATAATGCACTCCACTCCCTGTGGTGCCCACCTCTCCCTGAACAACTCCAGAGTGTTGATGGACACCGTGTGCTCCTTCTCCAAGGTCACCCGGGCCCTAACGTAAACACTCCTATTTTTTTTTCTTTTTACTGTGTGAATCTCCTGTTTTTTTTTAGCAGTGCCCTTCACAAAGGGAATCTCCTGCTTATTTTTTTTCCCCTGTTTTTTTTCTTTTCTTTTTGTTTTTTTTTCCTTTACCGCCACACTACTGCCTAACTGCAGTAGTGCTTATTTTTTCCCCAGCACCAATGGTGTGTGTGCAGGTGTGAGATGCAGTGTGAGACACAAAGTGCATGAATCTTTATTCAATTTCCACCACCAGGAAGATAGGAAAACATCTGGGTGGCCAGTGACAAGCAGTGTCCTTCACATCAAAGGGCACTGCTGTGTGATCAAACAGTGAAGGGGAGGGCAGGGACTAAATCAAAATAAGAGTTGGAGGGGGAAATGATGCACTCCACTCCCTGCGGTGCCCACCTCTCCCTGAACAACTCCAGGGTGTTGGTGGACACCGTGTGCTCCTTCTCCAAGGTCACCCGGGCCCTAACGTAAACATTCCTATTTATTTATTTATTTATTTTTGACTCCTATACGCTTTTTTCTTCTTTTTTTAATTAACCCCCACACTACCGCCTAACTGCGGTAGTGCTTATTTTTCCCCAGCACCCATGGTGGGTGTGTGCAGTTGTGAATCCCCTGTTTATTTTTTTTTACAAGCAGTGCCCTTACAACTCCTGGGTTTTTTTTGGTTTTTTTTTTCTTTTTTTTAAACCCCCACACTACCGCCTAACTGCGGTAGTGTTTATTTTCCCCAGCACCCATGGTGGGTGTGTGCAGGTGTGAATCCCCTGTTTATTTTTTTTCTTTTTGTTTTTTTTTCTTTTTTTCACCCTTTTTTCTTTTTTTCTCGGGAGTGCTTATTTTTTTCCCCAACACCACACACTTCCGGTTTTTTTTATTAACCCCCACACTACCGCCTAACTGTGGTAGTGCTTATTTTCCCCAGCACCCATGGTGTGTGTGAGCAGGTGTGAGACACAGTGAAAGACACAAAGTGCACAAATCTTTATTTAATTTCCACCACCAGGAAAAATAGGAAAACACCCAAGTGGCAGGTAACAAGCAGTGTCCTTCACATCAAAGGGCACTGCTGTGTGATCAAACAGTGAAGGAGAGGGCAGGGACTAAATCAAAATAAGAGTTGGAGGGGGAAATGATGCACTCCACTCCCTGCGGCACCCACCTCTCCCTGAACAACTCCAGGGTGTTGGTGGACACCGTGTGCTCCTTCTCCAAGGTCACCCGGGCCCTAACGTAAACATTCCTATTTATTTTTTCTTTTTTTTTCTTTTTCCTTCTTCCTTCTTCTCCTTCTTCAGGCACACACTGCCACTGGTCCAACTCCTGACTGGGAAAACACCCGAGTGGCCTGTGACATCTCCTGTTTATTTTTTTTTTCCCTTTTCTTTTATTCTTTTTTTTTCTTAACCCCCACACTACCGCCTAACTGCAGTAGTGCTTATTATTTTTATCCCCAGTACCCATGGTGTGTGTGTGCAGGTGTGAGGCACAGTGAGAGACACAGGTGTACAAATCTTTATTCAATTTCCACCACCAGGAAAAGTAGGAAAACACCCGAGTGGCCTGTGACAAGCAGTGCCCTTCACATCAAAGGGCAATGCTGTGTGAACAAACAGTGAAGGGGAGGGCAGGGACTAAATCAAAATAGAGTTGGAGGGGGAAATGATGCACTCCACTCCCTGCGGTGCCCACCTCTCCCTGAACAACTCCAGGGTGTTGGTGGACACCGTGTGCTCCTTCTCCAAGGTCACCCGGGCCCTAACGTAAACATTCCTATTTATATCTGTCAGCCAGGGCTCCCTGATTGGACCAGGTTAACAGCACCAATCAGGAAACTCATATTCTCTGAGGTCAACCTGCCCTGACCTTGTTACAATGTGTTTACCATTGAGAACCAAAATTGAAAATTGATGGTGTTTTCCCTTCCCTTGAGAACAATGGGCAATGGTGACAAAGCTGGGAGATTGCAGAGATATCAGACTCTTGACCACGAGAAAAAAATGCTGCTTTTTCACTTTTATATTTAAACAGGGAGTTCTGAATCTTGTTACCTTATTTCCAAGCATTTGCACCTCATAACTAGCTAAGCTTGCTTCGTTTCTATGCCTCTTTCAATTCTCCTCTCTTTCCCCAAGAAACTAGATAACATCAATTTCCAACATGAAAGTCAATGCAGTAACCTGGTAGTGGCACCTTGCATTTTGCTTCTCCAGGCCTTTGTCTGTCTTCACCACAATGCCCCTATGTGCTCCATGAACATCATCTTTTTACACCTTACCTCCAAGCAAGGTGACAGTGTCCAATCATGGCAGCTTTCAGCCCAACCCACACACCACTCAACTATTCAGGACTTCACTATGCAGCTCAGAGACACTTATGACTTGCAAGCTTTTTGGGCCAGTTTGCATGTATGAGCACACACACATCTCATATATTTACACACACACTGCAACTCATGACCCTTCATTTCGGTGCCATTCATTTTGCGCACCTAGAGGCTGCCAGACTCGATGGCTTGCATTGCTGTTTAATGCATAGGGAAAGTTCGCAGCTTGTCATAGGTTAGAGCACCAAGTAGTCAAGGGTTGGACATGTTGCTGCATGGTCCTGTGCTATGTCAATATTGCACCTACAGCATATGTCAGCTTACATGGTATATTTACTTATGCCCCGATCTAAGGGCCATTTCTCAAACTCAAAGGACATCCCCCTTGGGATCAAGGAGGAACCAAAGTCAGTTAAAGTTTGCCATCATTGTCAGTCAAGGGGGTAGTCTGGTACCAGTCCAGGGCTTTGGCCATGGTGAGTCCTGCAGGTCAGGTACAATCAACCTTGGGATTATAGACACGTCAGTCAGGATGTTGTGGAATGAGAAAATGGGAGGGTCTAAGTATGATGATAGCGGATGGAACAGTAATTAATGATGATGTACGAACAGGAGCGTTGATAAAGTGTTTCCAGTGAGTGAGTAGGAAGTACAGAGGACAAAAAGGTTAGTAGTATGGGAGGATGAGGTAGGTGAGAGCTGTTGAATGGACCTAATATAAGTAAGTATTAGACTTGTAGAGTCTTGATCTCAGGCATGTGTACTGATAAACTTAGAGTTAATGGTAGCCCTATGAGTGTACTGTAGCAGAGAAAAGACATTGGCATTTAACCTTGCGGAGTACAGATCATGTGCCCCTTCCCTGCATTGATGGACTGACTTGAGCTGCTAACTCAGTCCTGAAGCAGGTGATGTGACCTTCTTTGTTAATCAGCAGAGAAAAGGACAACCTTCCTCTCCACTATCTTGTCTAACAAAACGTCGAGATCAACACTTGGAACAGAATGGTGTGAAGGCGGTTCCTGTTTTGCAACATCTGAAGTGGTGTACAGGTCAGGTTTAACTGTGGCAACAGCACTGTAAACATTGCAAAGTGCAAGCATTGGTGAGCACCTCCAACTCTCCTGTTGCACAATTCCCAGAGACAGCCACCAAAAAGACCAGTTACGCATTTATGACTGAAGAATGGAAGATTGTATGACAGAAGTTGACATGGACAATGGTGGAACTAGCCACAATAAATCTCATTTGAAAAACCACTCTGACAATAACTGGAAAAATTCTGCACGATCTGTTTAAGACAAATAAATAAGATAATTTTTGAATGTCACGTTTAGAATAAGAGTTTGTTTAATTGGTTGATTGCAGCCTCAGAAATATGAAGTGCGTTAATTTTAACTTGATTTGTGTACCAGACAAAAACAAAGAATGTAACTGTGCACTTAAAATTTGTCTTGACAACAAAATAATTTTATTAGCAATGATGTACTAAGGTTCACATAATTTTCTAACTGCACTTTAAAAATTATGATACCAGACATGCTTCTAGTTACAGATGAGGGAAACAACTGAAAATACATTGTATCAAAATTTAGGGTTTTTGTTTGTAAAAGTATTTACTTGTGTACAATATAAAAGTCAAATGTCGGTATGCCTACAAATTGAACCACAGCCTAATGAACCTAATACTCATCCAGCTTTGCTTTGTGTTGAATAACATACCGATCAGTTGTTGGAATATATGACATAGATATGGTATTGGACAGCCACATGATTCAGGTTAATAACTACAAGTGTAGTTTATTAACAAATACAATTATATAGATAGAAACATAGAATAATACATAAGAAAGCCGCACTCTATTTACAAACAGGTTAATTGGTTTTATCAGGCTAACATGATCTGAAGTAATTTTTTTCAAGATTTGTTAGGAGTACTTTAATATGTATTTTAGTCTACATTTATAAATCAGAATACCCTTTGGGAATGTCATGGAATAGTGGTGGATCAGCATCTATAAGACTTTACTTTTCTGTCATTCCATCCATTGTCTCTTTGCTATCAGGTGGTTTCTTCATTATCCTAGTCTCCTGCAGTTAAACAATATAAACAGCAGCAACAAATTTCATTCATATAGCACACATAATGCAGAAGAGCATTTGACAAAAGCATTATTATCATAGAATCCCAACAGTAAGTAAACAGGCAATTAGGCCCAACAAGTTCATACTGACCCTCCAAAGAGTATCCCAGCCAGACCAACTCCATTACTTTATATTTCCCCTGAGTTATGCACCTAACCTACACATCCCTGAATACTATGGGCAATTTAGAATGGCCAATTCATCTAACCTGTACATCTTTGGAATGTGGGAAGAACCAAAACACCCACATGTAGGGGTATGGGTGGGTTGCGCTTCGGCGGGTTGGTGTGGACTTGTTGGGCCAAAGGGCCTGTTTCCACACTGTAAGTAATCTAATCTAACATCCAGGAGAAACCCACACAGACACAGGGAGAATGTGCAACTCCAAACAGACTGTTGCCCGTGGCAAGAATTGAAGCCAGGTCCCTGGCCCTGTGAGGCAGCAGTGCTAACTACTGAGTTACTGCACCACCCCCAAAAAAGGAAGCATTTTTAACAGCAAGCCACAGCATGAGTTATCAAAACAGCTGACCAAGATTTTTATCTATGAGGTAGGTTTTGAAGGTACATTTTAAAGAAGGGGAGAGTTGTAGAGGCTTAAGAGGGGAATTCTAAAACTTAGAGCTAACTGACATGCAAATTGGGTAACTTGGCTTCTTGAGCTCGACCCATCATTCAATAAGTTGTGGCCTTAACTTTATGTTCCCATCCACTCCGATAACCATGGATTCTGTTGTTAATCGTGATATTACGACCTCCAATAGGTGAACCTACAAAAATTGGGAATGTGTAAGAGACCAGAATCAGAAGAGCTCAGAGATCTCAAAGAGATGTAGGCCTGGAGAACTTTGCAGCAGGAGGGAGATGAAAGACCACTGAATGTCTTGGAAATAAAGGTGAAGATCTTGACATGGAGACATTCACTTGTGCATTGCCAGTATATTAGCAGAATGGTGATGAATGAGATGCAATATTAGATATGAGCAGTGGAGTTTTGGATGTGCATGAGATTATGTTGGATAAAATATGAGAGATTGATGAGGTAAGAACTGACACACTCAAATCTAGAGATGACAAATGGATGAACGAGCATCTCAGCAGCAGGTAAGCAGGTAAAGGAAGTTGGGAGTTGGAGTGTATTACGGACCTGGAAATAACAGAGCTTGGTGATGGCTACCTATATAATTGGAAGCTAACCTTAGCAATAAGGTTGTGAATGGTCAGGCTTAGCATCAGAGGATTGTCACAGATGGAAGGCCTTTTCTCACTGAAGATACTAATTAACTACTGTTGCTCTTCATTTTCTTTCAGTGATCATTTTTGGACCTTTCTCCCCATTTGTTGTGAATGATCTTTCCCCTTTACTCAGTAAGTACTAAATAATAGCATTTCACTTCTATGTCACATTATTCTTTGTCTTTCTGCACATTTTTATTTTATTCACACATGGGATGTGGGAATTATTGGCTGGGCCAGTATTTATTTCCCGTCTCTAGTAGCTCTTGAGAGGTGGTAGTGAACTGCCTTCTGGAGCCGCTGCAGTCCATGTGCTGTAGCTTGAACCACAATACTCTTTGGAGAGGAGTTCCAGGATTTTGACCCAGTGAGGGAATGCTGATATATTTCCAAATCAAGATAATAAGTGGCATGGAGGGAACTTGTTCCCGTATACGTTTTGCCCTTGGCCTTCTAGATGGAAGTGATTGTGGGTTTGAAAGGTGCTGCCTAAAGATCGTTGATGAATTTCTGCAGTGCATCTTGCTGCTACACACTGCTGTTACTGAGCACTGATGGGAGAGGGAGTGGATGTAGTGCCAAACAAGCAGGCTGCTTTCTATTGGGTGGTGTTAAGCTTCTTGAGTGTTGTTGGAGCTGCACCCATTCAGGCAAATGGGCCCATCCTGAAATATTAACCCATTTCTTTACTTTTACTGACTGTGTATTGAAAGTATTGCCCCACTTATGTTGAATACAAATTTCTGTTGAAGCTCTAAGCTCCACTTAAACCATAAGGGAGGCAAAGTTTTTTTTTGCAAGAACATGATGTATCAGAATAGGTTATGTTTTTAAATGGAGAGGAGTGCCAAATGAATATATTTGGTAGAACTGCATTTTGATTTAGCAGTTCCAGCTCTTCTGAAATAGCTATAAGGGTATTCACATTCCAAAAGCATTCACTTGGTGTGAGGGCCTGTCATCTCCTTCCAGTAGAATAAAAAAGCACAGATTTAAATAGAGAAACATTTCAGTCAGTTTTTGGCATACCAATCGACTGGATGCAGAATAATTGGATTCAATTATTTAAGGCAAGGTTTTGATATTTGCCTGTCTCTTACTCGAAAAGATATGCATTCTCATTCAGATATGATACAACACACAAGCCTGACACAGATATGCATTAAATTTAACTTCTCAAAGACATGTCTTCTGCTTCAACATTAGCATTAGGTCCTGTGAAAATTTGGAACAACAGCTTCAATTATTCATTACCTTTGAAATCCTGCTTTTCATTCCAACACTTTAACTCTGCAAATTCCTCTGAAAGACTGAGATTGATAGCAAAGGTATTCGTTAAGGAAAAAAGGTGGGGAAATTGAGTTAACATATACATCAACAATGAATAGTCAATGCTTGTTCTAATGTTTCTAAGACCCCTGTCCTTTATATGTTGTTTCAATCGGTCATTGCTGAAGAGGACTTTTTTTCCTCAGTTGTGTAATGAACCATCCCAAGATGCTTTACATTACGAAAAAGAACAAAGTATGACAGACACCAGTCACATAAGAAGGTATTAAATCAGATGATAAAAGAAGAAGGAGCTTTAAGCAGGCAAGTGAGTTGGAGAGATGAATTCCAATGGCCTGGGGGCTAGGCAAAAACTAAATGGATGGCCAGAAATCATGATTAAAACGTGGGATACGCAAGATACCAAAATTATGAATTGCAGCTATTTCGGGGGCGGCGGGGTTTATAGGGTTGATGGAGATTACTAGAAATAGGGAGGGTCGAGGCCACAGAGGGATTTGAAAGCAAAGAGGAGAATTTAAAATAAAATATTTTCTTGATCAGGAGTCACACGAGCATTTCATGAATGGGCAGCGGGGATATGGATGACCTCATGGTGGAGGGTAGAATGTGTGACATCTGTCGGGAGTATATCGGAATATTTAGGTCTGAAGGTCGTGAACATATGACTGAGGGTCACACAGAAAGTGAGCTGAGACAGTCAAATTCCTGGGATGAAGGAGTTGTCTTGTTGGGGAAAGGTTGAGCCTTGTTCCTTGGAATTTAAATGTTTGAGAGGTCATCTCATTGAAATTCAGAGTTGGGCGGGGGGGGGTGGGGGGGGGTGTTGATAGGTTGGACGTTCAGAGGAGATTTGCCCTCATGTGAGAAAGCTAGAACTTGGGGCTATCCAAGGCTGTGATGTTGAATATATTCAAGGTTGGGCGGCACAGTGGTTACCATTGCTCCCTCACAGTGCCAGAGACCTGGGTTCAATTCCTGCTTCAGGCAACTCTGTGTGTGGAGTTTGCACATTCTCCCCATATCTGCGTGGGTTTGCTCCGGTTTCCTCCCACAATCCAAAAATGTGCAGGTTAGGTAATTGGCCATGCTAAATTACCTGTAGTGTTAGGTGAAGGACTAACTGTAGGGGAATGGGTCTGGGTGGCGCTTCGGTGGGTCGGTTTGGTCTTGTTGGGCCGAAAGGCCTGTTTCCACACTGTAAGTAATCTAATCTAATCCAAATGTTTGATCTGCAATGGATTCAGATGTTGTGACTCCACAGAGAAGTGGAGCCATGTCCACAATCAGATCAGTCGTGATCTTATGGAATAGCAGAGAAGGCTTGGAGGTGGAGGTTTGGGGGGGGGAGTGGTTCGAAAATGGTCTTAATTTCCTATGTTCCACAATAAAGGAAGGGTACTATTGCATAAAGGTCACTGTCACGGCAATACAAATTAAAGTAGAGCCTTTAGAGCTGGAATAGAGAATGGCAAGGGCAAGGAGAGATTGAAAAAAAATCTCACTCACTGTATTGAAGTAGCATGGATAGTAATTTTAAACTTGAGATTGACAGACTAAAAGCCAGCACAGCTCACCTAGGACAGGATTAATGACCTTTATGCAGCATTGAATTTGAGGGGCAGAATCTTGGATAAGCTGGAGTATATGACAGGACCAGGTTTGTAAACGAGTAAGGAGTATGTGTGAGTAGGCGAAGCAGAATGTGACAAGGAGGTGGGAGATGTTAAGGAAGGAAAGTAGGAGGTCTTCACGATGGAAAGCTAAGAATAGAACTCAGTGTCAAACTGACTCCATGGCAGCCCTTGTTCCCCATCCAATAAATCTCCCGTTTGGCCAGTTGGGTCTTCCATCCTCCACCTTCCAGAACTTTTGATAATACTTACTTCTCCAAAGTTTTGCTTCAGTGGTGCACATTTCTCCTACTGACATTACAGAGGCTTACTGATTAAGCCAACAGCACCAAGAGCCTACCCATCATCTTTAATTGGAATGTAGGGCTGCAGGAGGTCAGTTAGGAGGCCTTTGATTAAAAGCAATGAGCTAGTCTGGCTTGTAACAAGTCTGGACTCAGGATCCCTGATCATTCCCGCGTTGGGATCCGAGGGGCATGACAAAATTCATGCAAAACAAGAGGGGCAAGTGAACCATACCGAGGAAAATAGAGCATGGTACATATTTGGAAACAGATCTGTTGCAATCAGATATCACCCAGAATAGTTTTCAGACAGGGATCAGGAGGGGTGCTATAAAAGAACCTCCAGACACCACAAAGTTAATGTTATGAGGTTAAATTAATGTTCATAGTAATTGTAGCTGGCTCATGAGGGATGGTGACAATGAAGGTATATCTGTACAAATGTGAAAGGCTTAGGAAATCCACAGGTTGGGGTTGGGAAGGATAAACTGAACTGAGATGAAAATTCAAATTGTTGAAGAGTTAGAGATAATTAGTGCAAAAACAGACTGAGAGAACATTTTTCAGTGAACCTTAGGTAGAGATGGAATGAAATGGCATTAATAGATAACTATCGTTTTTTAACAGAAAAGAGAAAACACAGAACAAAAACTAAACAGAGTTAGAGAATGGCTAGAGGACAGCACAGTGGCTCAGTAGTTAGCACCACTGCCACACAGCACTAGGGACCTGGATTGGATTCCAGCCTCAGGCAACTGTCCGTGTGGAGTTTGCACATTCTCCCCGTGTCTGCATGGGTTTCCTTCAGGTGTTCCAGTTTCCTCCACACAGTCCAAAGATGTTCAGGTTATGTCAACTGGCCATGCTAAATTGCCCATAGTGTCAGGGATGTGTAGGTTAAATGGATTAGACACAGGAAATGCAAGTTTACAGGGATAAGGAGCTGGGTTTAAGTCAGACTCTTCAGAGGATCATTGTGGACTGGATGGGCCGAATAGCCTGTTTTCACACTGTAGAGATTCTATGATTCAAACTAGAATAGATGTACAGGGCTTAGGTTACGTAGCGTGCAAAAAATGGACATGTGACGCTGTAAAGTTCTCTCTAATTACCATCTGTATTTAATTGACATATCGACTACCAACACTCCCCCAACCCCGTCACACAGCCCAAAACTAATCATTTCAATGATCTATCGCAATGGTTGTAGGTTTTCTCCAGAAAATCCTGAGTCATGCTCCCTCAATGCATGATGGGTAGCCAGAACTCCATGCCAGTGACGTACTATCATAAAATCAGACCACGAAGAGTTGATGATATGACACGACATGCATGAATATTTAAAGAAACAAGAACAGTCAGCATAGACTTGTTAATTGCAGATCATGTTTAAATAATGTAATGGCACTTTTGGAAGATAATAAAACTGGATTGGGAAGGAAGTTGTAGAAGTGTTTTTCAGAGGCATTGATAAGGTGCCATGTAAGAGAAAGAAAATTAAGGCATATGGAAAGAATTCAGTCGGATGGATAAAGGCAGAGGAATGACTATCTTACAGAAAGTAAATCCCAGAACCTAGGATAGTCAATCAGATTAATGTAGGTCTTGACATGATCCCTGTTGTGTAACTGAACATGCTTTGTTTTCTATTTTTATAAATAGAAATAATAACATTATAGTTTACTGATGATATTGACCATTGAAACTTTAACCAGGAATGTAAGATATTGCAGGAAAACAAAAAGCTTAGGGTCTAAAATGACTTCTGCAGTTCTGCAGTTGGCATAGTGGCCTGGTGGTTAGCACTGTGGCCTCACAGCTCCAGGGACCTGGGTTCAGTTCCAACCTTGGGTGAGTGTCTGTGTGGAGTTTATACATTCTCCCGTATCTGTGTGGGGGTGCTCTGGTTTCCTCCCACATTTCAAAGATGTGCAGGTTAGGTGAACTGGCCATGCTAATTTGCCCATAGTGTTAGGTGCATTAGTCAGAGGGAAATGGGTCTAGGTGGGTTACTCTTTGGAGGGTTGGTGTGGACTTGTGTAACTGAAATGCCTGTTTCCACGCTGTAGGGAATCTAATCTATAGTAGAGAAATTGTGAAGAAGCACATTTTGGGGGAAAAGTAATGAAATAATGTATCCATTAAATATGTACAGATTTCATCTTCATTCTCAAATAGGAATGGATGGTGATATACTCAATGCTAGAGGGCAAATCTCACCAATCTCATCTTGTTGCTGGTCTCCCCACACTAAAAACATGGATTTGGCATCCATGGAGATGTTAGCCAGATGTGCAATTTGATTCGATATTACACTGATCGTTTCATACGTCTACACATTAACTTGAAATGTCACACATCCAAATAGTACACTGAATGCCGTAAATGCATATAGTGCTCCGACAGCACCACATGCCCACATATTATGGTGAGCCCACCATGCACCCAGACCTTGCTCAGGTTCAGAGACTCAGGCATTGATATAATTATCCAGGCAAATTCATGAAATGCCAAATTCCCAGGCACTGCTCTAGCACAAGAAAGTAATCAAACATTGAAGGATGTTGAAGAAACAAAAGCCATAACAGCTGGAAACTCATCAATAATCTTTTCACCAGTCCAGTTTGCCCAGTTTGAGAGAAAACAAGTGCCCAGCACTTTAAGTATGCCACCCTGCCTGGATTCTGTCTGCACACTCACTGCAGTGATGGATCCCAGCCAAACAAGCTTGTTGCAACAATTTTTCTTCCCTATCCCTGTTTAAGTTAACGTTGGTGCTTAAGCATTCTACAGGAGTTTCGATCTAAAAAAAAAGACTGTGGCCTACTAGTTGTGAATACAAAAATAAATGGCAGTTATTTTGTTTGTACTTTTAGTGGTAACTTTTATAAAGTAGGTTTATGATATATGCAGGAAGCTATCAATATTCTCTCCAAAGAGTAGGCTGTTGGTGTTATTCCCCCCATCACTTATCAAACAAAATTCAACTTTATTTTATCATTTGAACCCATTATTTTTTGAACATTGATTAATGTTAGTCAGCGGACCTGCAAGGCACTTAAGACTTAAAGTTAAACCATAGCAAATTTGGAGCTTGCTTTAATCGAGTAACAAATATAACCAAATCTCACCTTGATTCAACAAGTCACATATCCCTCATTAAGCCTAAATTCTGCCTGTTCACAGAACTTCTGTTTCCAATTATCTTTGCACTTTGGATGAAGAGGTTTCAGCGTTGAGCTAGTTTACTGGCAATTCACCTGCTAAAACATAAATCTCTCCACAAAATAAAGTAGAATTTAGTTTGCAAATTACAGATTGCAAATGCATTTAGGCCCTGATGTTACCTTGGAAGCACATTCGGTATATCAGGGAGAGGTAAGAAAAGGGAAAACTGCAAAGTGGGCTGAACATCTTGCAACAGCTTTCCTGCCCAATAGCCAGGCTTAATTGATTAGGCGGCTAGCTATCTCCTGTACAAACCTGTGGCAGAAAGACAGAGCAGAGGGAGACTTTGCTACCAGTGTTTCCGTGGGGTGGAGGGGCAGGCAAGATTGCAGAGTAAGAAGAAATTGGATTGAGTGTGGGTGGGAGGGGAGCAGTGATATTGGGCTCTGATTATGGGAGGAGGGCATTGCAGGTCAGCCACTTGGTGGAGACATTGTTGCTTCCTTTGCCCCATCCCTCCCAAAACATACTGTGAAGGCACTTAACTGATGGAACTGATACACGTTGGTCTTGTGAAATGGTTTGCATGGCTATGCTTATGCACAGAGAGAACATGCATGCCGCAACATGTGATATAATCATACAATCAGCTCCTAGTTTTGTCTGCCATTTTTCTCTGTATTTCTCCCCATCTTGATTGCTTGGGTGCGACATTGAGAGACTGGCCTGGCCTCAGTACAGAGAATATTGAAAATTATGTTTACTAAGCAGTGTCCGGTGGTCAATGTCGCCTCATGTCACACAACAATCCAGAATGCCCCCTGCAGGCCAAGCACCGATCAGCACCTTTATGAAACTGTGTGCTGCACTGTGATGGTCACATTTTAGGCCCAAGACCATATTTTAAAAGCTCCGTACTTCAATAAGTAGAACCTGTTCTACACTTCCCAAGTTCCCCTGACAACATTTGTACTGAAATGAGGTTAAAGTCAATTCCGATTAGTTCAATGTGGTCAAGCCCAATCTTACAACAACGTTCCTTTAATGGTCATGGTAAATATATTCACTCAGATGTATTCAGTCTCTCATCTTGCACAACGTGTCCTAAAACATCAATGTTTCACATCCATTGGCTGTCCAAAGGCAATAATGGGTTCTACTGATCTACACATTGGCTGAGCAATGGTGGGAGTGTGGGGCAGGTTTCAAGATAAAAAGTCCTCCAAGAATACATTCAATCAAAGTTCATAATTGTAGCAATGGAAATCAAATAACAATGAAACTGGATAATTAGAACAATGTCAGTCATGCTCATCAGTGTCTAAACATCCAACCCATCTTTTCTTGACAGGATGACAACAGGAGAATTCAAAAGCATCATGCTGCAGACAACTAAAAGAAATAATTAAAAGGTGAGCCTGAAACTTACCAGGCACATTCAAGAATCTTGGGAAGGAGAAAATAGAAGTGTCAACAAAAGTTTTCAAGGACATTTTTGGAAAAAAAATAAACGTGTCAAAGGACTGGAGAGTATCTAATCTCACAACCATGTTTAGCTCAGAAACAAAAGGCCAATTAGTTTCCTTTTGTGGGTAAAGCTTTAACATAGGATGAATTGATAGTGTAAACTTCAGAAGTTGAATAACTATTTATAGATGGAAAGAATCAACACAGATAAACTGTTACACATGAAGAGAACAACAAGGAATGAAGAAGCTGCATCTGATAAGAAGGCAAGCTGGCGATTTGCAATATTGTGGATGATAGAATCTAAAAGATCATCAGTAATGTCATACCATGGACATGAGGGATAAAAAAAACTGTGTAAGAATCCAACCACCAGAATTCCTCAACAGCAGAACTTCAAAGAACAACACTGCACAAGGATCAAACCTTGGACATCAGAGACAGACATAGCTGGTTGGAATTGCAGCTAAGTTCTACCATTAATCAGGTGAAAGCCAAGTTGAATTATGAGACTTAACTTGCTTACTTGAGGGGTCTTATTTTGGTTGCTTTGTGCAATATAGTTTAAGTAATTGTTTCAGTACTTAATCGTCTGTGAGGTTTCTAAATAAGCAACCAAATTGAAGGTGATTTAGCCACAACAAAATGAAGTTTCAAAACAAAAACATTGATTAAGTCATGGACTATCAACATGGGCTTGTAAAGGCAGAGTGAGTTTGAATCATTTAATTGAATTTTGCAAGGAAATTGCTGCAGGAAATGGAGTGCAAGTTGTATGACTGGATTTACAGTTGCAGCTTATTAAAGTGCCAAGAGACTTGCTGTTAGAAAGGCATATGTTTTTTTTAACTGGAATACAATCACCCAGGTGACAACAAGTCAGAGAACAGTAAAGTAGCATATGTGGAAAGATTGCAATAACACTCCCTGGAATCTCTTATCCATTCAGACGCATGGTTTAAAGCATCGCACAAGAGGAATGATATTGAACTTTGCTGATGCTCAATGGAGAAAGAGAATCACATTCAAAATCAATATTAAAAGGAAGTTTCATATAATGTCTCCTGTTCAGCTGCAGTGAATCCATCAGAGGTAAAGTCATCCTGGGAACGTTAGCATTTAGTTTACAGCTGAGGTACTCATGATAAAAATGGATCAGCTCATTCCTGCTGAGCATACATTCATAGAGTATAGAGATATACAGCATGGAAACAGACCCTTCCATCCAACTCGTCCACGCTGACCAGATATCTTAAATTAATCCAGTCCCATTATCCAGCATTTGGTCCCTATTTCTCTAAATCTTTCCTAATCATTTACCCTTTAAAATGTTATAATTTTACCAGCCTCCACCACTTCTTTTGCAACTCATTCCATACACACACCACTCTCTGCATGAAAACGTTGCCACTTAAGTCCCTTTTATATCTTTCTCCTCTCACCTTAAACCTATGCCCTCTAGTTCTGGACTCCCCTACTCTGGGAAAAAGACCTTGACTATTCAACCTATCCATGCACCTCATGATTTATAAGGTCATCTCTCAACCTCTGACACTCCAGGAAAAATAGTCTCAGCCTATTCAGCCTCTCTCTAGAGCTCAAACCTTCCAAGCCAGGCAACATCCTTGCAATTCTTTTCTGAACCTTTCAAGTTTGACAACATCTTTCCTATAGCTGGGAGACCAGATTTGAACCTGTATTCCAAAAGTGGCCTAACCAATATCCTGTACAGCTGCAACATAATGGCATTGCAGCACCAGAGTGAAGTTCCCAGTTACTCCCAACTCCCCCACTGAGTTAAGTGAAGGCTGGATGCTTATCTGCAGGGCAAAGGCATTTGGTAAAATAGCTGTTAACCCCAGGCTGCGTTGTGGGCCTTTGAGCAGTTATCTCAGATTATCATTGACCGAAGCCATAAGCATGTTACACTTGTGTCCCAGATGGCCCATAGATCAGGGTGGGGGAAAGTGACAGAAAGAGATTGAGAACAAAGGGATTATAGATCATCAGAGTAAATATTGGATCGCCTTCTTTTATGTTCAAAATTTTAAAAATGTATATATATATTATTTGGCTAACTAAGGAAAGTCATCAGATGTTTTTGTTTATTTTTTAATGACTTAAAGTCAACATCAATCTTTGCTTCAGTTTAAAAAGGTACACACATTGAAAAATCTCAAACCATTTAAAGTTGCAATTCTTTTTAGCTAAAGCAAAACCCTGAGTAACTAGGATTCAGTTTAAGAGCAAATCACAGGTACTTAAGCATACACAATCAAATTTTGTTCATTACCAACCCCCCTTCCCCCCACCCCCACACAGTATCATTGCCTCAACAAAACCAAAAAACTCAGAAGCACAGAGACATCATTCCAAGAAACTGGAAAGAACAAGTGATCTGATTCAATTCAGACGTGTCACTCAAGGAAGAGGTAATTTGTTATAACTGCACAAGTGGTCGTAACATGCTAATACTGTTGTGTTGAGTTCATCGAGGATGTTGAGAATGTACACCTATTTGTACTTGAGGGAATTTCTTGAATCCAGTTTAACTCAAAGATTAAATATTAAACTTAGATAACCATTCTGGAAATGTCTAACAATGAGTAATGTAGGTTGTGAGCACTCCTTGAAAGAAAATCCTGGCTTCCCCCAAGAGGCCTTAACTGCAACTGAAAACATTTCTGTTGATTTTACAATAGTGAATCTAAACTGATGACTCAATCTTTTTCACTGTTCCAGTGATAGGGAGCAGCCTTTAATCTTATTTCAACAGATGATGCTGAATTGTTTGAAGCTATTGATATTTCCATTTAGATACCCCAGTTAGTGCCATATCATTATTTTATAAAAGTAACCTGTGGCAGGAATAAGAAATACCTACTGGCACTGTGTGGTCCAAAGTGATCAACTAGGTCAGTGCTGTTTCCACAGTCCAGAGAAATAGCCAGCAATGTAGGAAGAAGATCAATGACTGCCTCCATTCTGCAAGGGTAAGAGTCACACTCTTCTCTCTGTTAGCTCTCATTCACTCTGTCTCTGGTCAGTAAGTCACTCTGCCTTAGTAAGTCCTTCAAGAAGTCACAATTCTGATTTCCCCTTTTGAATCTTGGACTGTTGCATTATGGGAGAACCACCACATGCCAAGGGAGGTACCTTTCAGATTGCTGGTTACATGAGAATTCACTTAGCTTGGATACTGAAATAGGGGGATGTCAATTCCTGTTAGTTCAATGTGTCAAACCCAATCTTATGACAACGTTCCTTTAGTATTCACGGTAAATATATTTTACCAAATTTGGATTCATGTACCAACCTCTTGCTTCTTTTCTGATCTCATTTGACCTATAAGATCTGTGGACAAGTGTATCTTGATATAGAGCTGCAAAATTATTGTTTGTTTGCCTTTGAAGACTACATTTTTGGAAAGTACTAATTTGTCTTTAAATGCTCAGAACGAACATATCAATGCTCAGTAGCAGCAGTGTGTACTACCAGATGCATTGCAGATGTTTGACAAAGACCCTTAGACAGCACCTTCCAAACCCATGACTACTTCTATCTCGAAGGACAAAGGTAGGAGATACATGGGAATACCACCAACTGCAAGTTCCCCTCCAAACTACTCACTGTCCTCACTTGGAAATATATTGCAATTCCTTCATTGCTGCTGGCTCAAAACCTTGGGATTCCAACCCTTGTGGGTTATCTACAGCACATGGATTGTAGCAGTTCAAGAAGGCAGCTCACCACCACCTTCTCAAGAGCAACTAGTCAATAAATGTTGGCTGAGCCAGCAACATCCACGTCCTGTGACTAAATTTTAAAAAAGAATAGCTCAGAGATGCATTTAGGTCACCTGCTGTTGATGGTTTTTTTGAGCTGTTGCAATTGGTCATGATCTGATCCAATTTGCTGAATCTGTTGTGTTTGGATGTGACCAAAATCTACGAGGTCATTGTGGAGACTGTATTCCAGTTCAGGTTCAATAGTTTGTCGACCAAATGTTCTTCATGGGGTTTGGAAGTCTGCAAAAATCATTGGAAAAGGTCATTTGGGAACTTAGTTTGCTTGATACTTCTACCTTGGATCTCCACAGGCAGATATTGTAGTCATGGTGCATGTGTGAGGTTGAGGTTGAAATAAACAATGAACTACTTGTCAAATAGGTACATGTGAAACTGTTGTATCCTAAAAACTGAAGCTGCAATCTTTTTTCAGTGTTGGAGTGTTAGCCTGAACTGTCGTAAGAGTCTTAGAACCAGATGCAATGGGCTTGCCACCCTGTCATATTCACATTTTGAACTCTTTCTCTAATACATTTATTTCCAATGTGGTGAGCTTGGGGGATCATGATGTTGGAGTACACATTTGTTGAATGATAAAACATTTTTTTGAGACTGAGACATACATTCGTGACATGGATGAGTTGGGCTGAAGGGCCTGTTTCCATGCTACATGACTCTATCTTCCTGCTATATATATGGTGTGTCTTCATTGAGAAGATTTTGAAGAAGAGATCCTTTGGTCCCAAGTTTGGAATATATAGGATTAAAAAGTTGAAGAATCCAAGACACCATTCTAAGTCATCTTTGTCTTGTAATATAAGCATTTTCTGTACATCTTCTATTTTGTTTGCCAATTGCCTTTCCAGACCTTATCAAATTATTTACAAATTTTCTGCAATGGACCAATGTTCTCTTTGTGACAGTCTGTCACCCTTTTGAAAGATTTCTTCTTCTGGATAGATGAAAAAGCACATCTTTCCTTTTAGGGACTACATTTCTCAAAGCCTTCGGGGAATGCATCTGGGGACCCCAGCCTGCCATTGCTTGTGGAAATCTAATGAGCATCAATGGTGTGGAGGAAGAATTTCTGGAATATGTGTGAGCAATATATATCTGGAGTGGTATGTTGAGGAACCAACTGGGGAACAGGCTCTATCTCGGATCTTGGATTTTGCAATGAGAAATGACTCATTCATAATGTGGTTGTAAAAGAACACATAAGCAATAGTGACCATAACGTGACAGAAGTTTCTATTAAGACTGAAGAAAATGTGGGTCAGTCTCAATCTAAGGTCAAAATCTAAGCAATTTTAAATGTATAAGGAGCAAGTTGTTGTGGTAAATTGGAAAAATGTATTAGGACACTTTATAGTGGACAAGCAATGGCTAGTATTTAAAGAATCAGTCAATTTTTTAAAAACATGCATTAATTTAAGGCAAATGTAACTTAAATAAGGAACATCAAGAGAACTATAGCTAACAGAAGGAGCTAAAGCTAGTATCAGAACCAAATACAGGCTTAAAAAGTTATCAAAAATGTAGAGGTCCTGAAGACTTGGAGAATATTAAAATTCAGTAAGGATGGACCAAAAACAGATAAAGAGAAACAATATGAAATAAAATAGGGTTGTAAAATAAGTATGTAAAAAGGACAAGATTAGGAAAGGCAAATAATATTCCAGTACAGGCAGAGACAGGAGAATTTTTAATCAGAAATAGATAGTTGACAGAAAAGCTAAGTAAGTACTTTTTGTTAGTCTTCAGCAAAGAAGACACAGAAGTCTCTTTGAGACTTCCTCTTGTGAGGTTGTGAAATTGAAATAAATTAACATAAGGAAAGAAGTAATGTTTAGGAAGTAAATTTTGAGGAAGATATCTCACACAGGGTATGCCAGAAGCAGCTGGCAGTATAGTGGGTATCTTAAGAAAGCAATTGGATTCAACAGAGCTGAATTTCATGCCTCAGAGTGTTCATCCATGATTATTATTGATATCTACTATCAGGTGCTGGAGACAGAACATATTTAACTTGGTGTTGCTGAAGTATTAATTCCATTGCATTCTTGTTTTGGCATTGGGCACAGGACAATTAGCTGTTCACCTGGTATCATCTGTTATAATTCTTCAATGGCCAAGCTGGCATTCTTACAAATCCTCATCTGTTAAAAATTATTTTTTAATCCACCTCTAAATACTTTGATCTAGCTGTTCCGTGCATGTTATATGGACAGCTGTAAATTAAACAAAAATTGTTACAGGACCCACACCATCAGTTACTGTTTAACTAAAACAGAGTGAGAGAGGAAGTGAAAAACATTCAGCAGGCCAATAAATGTCATAGAGTCCCGACAGTACAGAAGCGGGCCATTTGGCCCATCAAGTTCCAGAGGAAATGCTGAATGCAGGTATAGCTATAGTATTAAAAAGACATTTGGATATGTTCATGAATGAGAAATGTCCCTGGACATGATGGGACATTTCACCCAACCTGCACATCTTTGAAAAGTGAAAGGAAACCAAATTTCGTGGAGAAAACCTGGGGAGAATGTGTAACTTCACACAGCCAGTATGGACAATGGGGACAGTGAGAGCTGAGATTTTGGCATGGCCATGCGTAGATCTGTAAAGGGGAATGCTGCTCTTGAAAACAGTAGTGATAGAGCCTCGTGGAGGTCAGTAAAGATAGCATTTGGGACAGGACAGCTTAGAATATATAATATGTTGGATGACATAGAGGTTGTGTTGGATGAAGGTGAAAATGACAGGGTAAACATTGGAAATGTTAGACCTGGAGAGACAAAAGTAGCAGTGACAAAGTGAATTAGGGCTGTTAGTAGTTACACAGGTGGAAATATATTAGGCGAAAGTGAGGACTGCAGGTATAGGAGATCAGAGTCAAGATTAGAGTGGTGCTGGAAAAACACAGCAGGTCAGGCAGCATTTGACTTTCCTGCTCCTTGGATGTAGCCTGACCTACGGTGCTTTTCCAGCACCACTCTAGTCTTGAAGTGGAAATATATTGTCCAGATTTCTGAGCCAATATTAAAAAGAGCAGAAGATACATTTAAATAAGGTGATAACAAACATGAACTTCAAAGGCTGAAGACTGTAAGAGCTGCATCTCCATCTTTAAGGCGTCTCCTAAATTCTTCTCCTCCACTAATCTTCCAGCTGCCTCCTGACATCTGCTCCTTTGGATCAGTTGCTGCGAAAATCCCTGGGACACTTTAATACCCTATATAAATTTATGATGTCATATCAACATTTGCTGTTGTTGATGGGAGCATGGAAAGAGATAGGGAGTTACAGGAGATCTGGGAAATTAGATGAGAAGACAATGTATTTAGTTTGGCTTTTAAGAATGGAAGAGAACTGATGATAACAGGACATCATAGATTCACAGAGTCATAGAGTCACCGAGTACGGCCAACACAACCTTCAATACAATGTGTCCACACTGACCAGATACCCTAAACAGATCCAATCCCGTTTGCCAGCACTTGGCCCAATCCCTCGAAACCCTTTTTATTTATTTACCCATCCAGATGCCTTATAAATGTTATAATTGTACCTGTCTTCATCAACTCCTCTGACAGCTCACTTCATACATGTACTGCATGATAAAGTTATCCCTCAGGTTCCTTTTGAATCTTTCCCCTCTCACCTTAAAGTCAACAAGCTACAACAACAGTATGATCACTGTGTGTTAAGGCAAACCTCCCAGAGTCAGTTCAAAATTCACTCCTGACATACCTGACTCATGTTCTATTGCCCTGGCTCAGCTAAAAGATGGTTTTAGAGTTTTCTTTGCTGGTGTGTCCCAGAAATAATTTATTTTCCCACAATTTTAAACACGTGGGTGAAATAACTTCATTTTCCAAGTGTATGAGCAGGAACCATTTTGGGAAATTCACCCATATCTTAAATCCAAAATAAGCACCAACAAATGTTAGTGGCACTGAAATTCCAAACCATTTTGGCAAATTTGCCAAAAGCAAGGCTGGATATAGTGGGATTTGTTCGCTGGAGTGTAGTAAGTTGAGAGGTGACCTTTTAAAGACTTATAAAATCATGAGGAGTATAGATAGGGTAAGCAGTAGGTGTCTTTTCCCTAGGATGGGAGATTTCAAGAATGAAGGGCACATTTTTAAGGTGAGAGGAGAGAGATTTGAAAACAGACATGAGGGGCAAATGTTTTACACAAAAGGGTGGTTCATGTGTGGAATGAACTTCCTGAGAAAGTGATGAATGCAGGTACAATTACAAAAAGACACATGAATAAGTACTTAAATAGGAAAGGTTTGGAGGGATTTGGGGCAGGAACAGGCAGGTGAGACGAGCTTAGTTTGGTATTATGTTTGGCATGGACTGGTTGGATCAAAGGGTCAGATCTGCAATGATTTTATCAGATAATGGAGTATGCTAAATGGCCTTCTCCTACTCCTGAATTGTACCTTTATATGTATTTGACACACTGGGACTTTAGAAAGAATGAGAAAAATGTTTAAAAGATTGATGACCAATGTACTGACAGACCAGAGAAAGACAGGAAAACTTGTGAAAAATGGTGAAACTAATTGTAAGAGGGTCATTTAGCATGGAATGTGTATTCTCTCCAGACCTCAGGATGTGGTTGAGCATTCTTGTGCAGACAACTCACCTCCAATGTGGCACTAAGAGTGAAATTGAGTGAGGACAGAGATGGAGAAGCATTTTTAGAATCCTTTATTAAAGCACCTATATTGCTTACCTTGGCATTATGAAACAAGATCATTAATATTTGACCACGGTTGCTCAAGATTGATGAAATAGAGAGTGATTTCCGACTGCAAGTGTAAAATGGCCATGATAAAATAGGCCACCCATTACACTCCATCAACTGCAATAGAACTGAGCATTGGTCAATTCCACTTTGTTTGGTATTTGTCCAGGAATATCAGACAGGTTTGGAGCTTTCCAGATATAGAAAAGTAATCAATGTTCAATCCTAGACGAATAAAGCTTTCCATTCTACCTTTTACCAAAGCTCCCCAGTACAAAAAAGATAGATTCCTGATATAAGTCAAATATCAAATGTAATCTGAAAAAAAGTTAAGAAGCATTTCAAAATGTTGCCATAATAATAAAAAACATTGTATTTATAAACCCTTTTAATGCAATAAATATCCCAAGGCGGTTCAAGGAGCATTATAAAACTTAAAGATATATGTAATAATTGGAACCAGGTGGACTTCATTTACTATGAGATTCTTTACTGCGTTGGTTAACCAAGGCCAATCAGGAAAACTTTGGCTGACCAGTATAACCAGTAGATCACGCATGCTGCTAGTGAACCATTCAGCAGTGATGACAAGGAGTTGGATCGCTGCTCTGTCTCCTGGTGAACCATCCCCCGCCCAACCACCCACCTCGGGAAAGAGGGAGACTTTAGTGGCGTATGATGGACAGTTGCAACAGCGATTTCAGTATCCTGCTGGGCACCGATTCTTACAAGGTGACTCAGTACCTGCAGTATCCATCTAATACAAGCAAGGTATACTCTTACTTTGAATGTCATGAGGAGGGAAGATATCAAATCCAAGAAGGTGCAATATAATGAGACTGTGTTCTATGGTTTACAGTACATAATCAAGAAATATTCTATAACAAAGAGCTTTAGAATCTCCTCTATTTAGGGCACTGACTTTGCTGACTGGGCCACAGTCAGTGTGTTCCTGCTGCTGTTGGTTTCTGCATTTTTTTGGTGGGGGGGTGGAAACCAGATTCCTGAACTGCTGAATTACCTAGCTAGTTTGTTTTGTTTTTTTTAAATAAACCCCCACACTACCACCTAACTGCGGTAGTGCTTTTTTTTCCCCCAGCACCCATGGTGTGCGCGTGCAGTTGTGAGACACAGTGAGAGACACAAGGTGCCTAGCTAGTTTGTTAACTGGTATTCTGTCTTTATTGAGGACTGATTTCTAAATTGCCTGATTCACACAGTCAATACCTTTCATTAGGGGATTGCTGTTTCGCTGGCTGGTTACAGCCTGTGTTACTCTTTTCCCTTTTGCTATGAGAAAAGGACTATGTTGATTTTGTGGCAGGGTTTAGCCCTTGGACTCTGGTTTTCTTTTGGTGTTTGGACTGAGCTCCTGTGAGAAAATACACCTTTCCAGATGAGCTGCTGCTGTGCGTAGGCCTGGCCCTAGGACTAGGCCTCTGTAAAGACTGAACACTTATGTGTGTGTTGGGAGGTGAGCAATTGATGCAGCCTGAAGTTTGGGAGTGGACCAAATCCTGATTTAACTGCACCTTTACAACGTACTGTGTTCCTGTGAGTGGGCCTGGTTCTTTATAGATGGGCCAGGTCTCTTTGGAGACTGAACACATGTGTGTGGTTGCTGCCTTAAGGAGTGGACTATGCTTTTGGCAATGGATGCTGTAGACTGGAGTGTACCCTATTTCTTACAATGCGCTTTGTATACTGGAGTGGACTCTGTTCATTGGAATGGACTCTACATTTTGAAGAGAACTGATTATGGTAACAGACCTGGTACCAGAAGGGACTCTGACTCTTGTTGTTTGTTGGGTTTATCATCTACACTGTCTTGAGCCTCCCTGGGTTTGGGAGGAGCCGGAAGGGACGTGGTGTGGACTGAAAACCAGCAGGGACATAAGAGCAGGCTGCCTTCAAGTGACCACAAAGTGGGAGAGATGGGTAGCTTAGTGTTGTGGGGGACAATGGTGTGGGGGGGGGGGGGAAGAGTCTGTACTCTATGTGCTGTTTGTTATGTAATTGGACTGTCTTGTACTGTTAATTTGTTATTGTTTTGTGATGACTGAAAGTGGGATTTGAGGTTTGTCCTCCTTTCCCTGAAAACTGTTTGAACAGTGGAGTTTGGGGCCTGGCTTAGCCACTCCTGTCCCTTGTAAATTACTGTGAATCTTCTCAGCCGAAGACTGACTCTGAGCTGACTGGCTACAGTCTGCGTACTGTACTCTAGTAAATAAAGGGTGGCTTGGTGATGGGATACTGGCCTCTGTACAGTTATTTCAACACATTAGCTAAAGAGGTAGATGTTAAGGAATGTCTTAAGTGGAAAAGAGCGTTAGAGAGATAGTGATTTAGGGAAGGGATTCCAGTATTTAAGAGTAGTCAGCTAAAGGCACAGCAGCCAATAGTGCAATGATTAAACTTAGGACTGCTCAAGGGTGGCATGATGGCTTAGTGGTTCGCACTGCTGCCTCACAGCACCAGAGACACAGGTTCAATTCCCACCTCAGGCAACTGTCTGTGTGGAGTTTGCACATTCTCCCTGTGTCTGCGTGGGTTTCCTCTGGGTGTTCTGGTTTTCTCCCACAGTCCAAAAATGTGCAGGTAAGGTGAATTGGCCATGCTAAATTGCCCATAGTGTTAAGTGCATCATTCAGAAGGGAATGGGTCTGGGTAGGTTGCTCTTCAGAGGGTCAGTGTGGACTTGTTGGGCCGAAGGGCCTGTTTCCGCACTATGGGGAATCTAATCAAAATGATAGAATCAAAGGACTACCGATATCTCCCTTGATTCTGAGGATTGTACCATGTTCATTGCTTCTCATCCAAACTGAAAGCAACTACAACTGACATCATATGACAATAGCTAATCCGTGTCCAATGGGCAAAGGCATTATTCCCAACATTCCAATATTTCATGCAAAAGTAAACAAGTAGTGCATGTGCCAATCATTTACACCTACTAGTTATCGAGTATATAAAGAGCTATGAAGAAAATCATCACGGGTGGACATAAAGTATGTGCTAATTCCAGTCTGTCCCACCTTTCGGCTGCCTCTGCATATGCATTGCTGAATCTTAGGTATTTTTGGCCGAGTCAGTGTATTATCAAGTATTTTGGAGGACTTTATGCCGTGAGGTCGACAAATTCTCTTGCTATACTTTACCAAACTCATCATATTGATTACTTACCGTACCCCATGGCCTCTCTCCCATCTGATTCTGGGTTAAGCTTATCACACGCTGCTCCAGGAATGACTTGGCACTCACTACGTTTCATGGAATTTCTCAGCATCCCTGACACACGTGCCCCCTTTTAGAAGGCTGTCGTGCACCCAGACAAGCACTGTCACATTCACACCTGGATCAGGATAGGTGCCAGCCCTGTAGGAATAAAGTCAATGACCTCATCCATTCCGCCATCCTAAGTATCTCTAGCAATACTTCATGCTCACTCTATCCCAGCCACGGTACCCAACTCCCACCGAAGCTCATGTTCTTCCATTCTCAGTGAAGCATCTTCCCTCACTTACTGCCACCTACTCCAACTCCTAACGCTACTAACCCTTCAAACTCTCTAAGTGGCCTGCTCACTTGCTCCAGATACCTCCTCACTTGCAGCAAAATCTGTGCCATCCATTTCCACCTCCTGACATACCTGTCCCTCTCTCATTCTGGCAGCTGAACAGTCTACAATAGTTCAGAGAGACAGGACAGCTGCTGGGTAGCCCAATACCCAGTTCCTCATCCCTTATGTGGGGAGGATCCTGACTCTAACCATCCTGAGAGCTGACCATTTCCAATCCTCTGACTAGTATTTGGACCTCCCTTGACTTGACTGAAATTGTTGACAGATATGACAAGTTTCCTTTCTGTGTGTCTCCCCTAAAAGGCAAGGCAGAAGTAATCTGAGCATGGTATTTCTGGCTGAAGGGACAAAGCACAAGAAGGCAAGACAGGGATGCTGTGAGCATCCAAGTAGGCTCAGACTGAGTGAATGCTAAGATGGTATGTGGAGAGCCAGGATATCCAGCCTGGTCTAGTCCATAAGCTGGATGCATGTCCATGAGTGCACATTGTCCTTGCAGCAGCATTACAATGATAGTTGTCAGTGCAGCATTGAAATGGCAAAGCATTCTCCTGGAAATGGACAGTAATTGTGCCCATTGTTGGCTGTTCCTAGGTTGATGATTTATTTTTCTCTCTGAATACCATTTCTATATCCATTGTTGCTGCTATGGTAACTATTCATGCTAATCCATTGCCTTTCTTGTGGAATGGTTGATTTTGGCACTGATGGTTACTTTGTACTCTGATATCACATCTTCCTCATCAACTTTGTGCTGCAGAGGTGCATCTTTTCCAATTGCACATTTACCACATATAGTTGAGGTTACAACATCTCTCCACATGTCCTAAGTTGCCAAATGGACTGACTTCTATCTTGTTTTATGCCCCACATTACCACTGCACCCAAGAGGGCTCAGAAATAATGCTTATGTTTGTCCCATATCAGCTGTGATTTTGTGTGTATGATACATAAGTTTTATATAGTAACACACTAAAAATACACCATTGTGCGAAGCCTTTACTATAGGTTTTTCAATCACCAAGAAAACCCTCATGTGGCTAATGAAACATTAATCAGCAAATCCTGTTAAGGGCAATGCAGTCATCCAAAAGGTGAAAGGGGGACAGGGTTTGCGGGAGGAGGGGAAAAATCAAAATGGACTTGAGGGGGCAATAAAGCATGCCGTTCTTCTCAATTTCCACCTCCCCGTAAAGACAGTGAGAGCATAGGTGGGAACAGCATGCTCCCTCTCCAAGGATACCGGGACTCGAATGTTACCACAGAAAAGGGGCAGGCAGGCAGCAGAGATGACTTCCCCACAGCCCATTGTCTGGACCCTGTTTATAGCCAGCCTGGCAGGTGCAGGAGGAAACTTTTCTGAGGTGATTCTCCCATATGCCCATCCCTCTCCATATCAGGTGCCCAAAGATCAGGAGTGTGATGCTGAAGGGCAACCAAACACAGAATGGAAGGCTTTTCAGATAACTGACTTCTATTGAGAGCAATATATGATTACACTGATCAGCACTCCAATGCCAAGCTTTGGCAATGATTTGGCAGCTTTATGAAAATGAAATTTGGCTTTTTGTCATTTCACTTTGATACTATCACTCATGCCATTTAATACTCTAAATTCAGTATTTTTCAGTTATTTGAAATGTAGTTTGAGTGTGACATTACATTAGTGACTAGACTGGATGACTTCCCATACCTTCAGTGGGTTTGCTTTGTACAAATCCTGTGTTGGATTTTTAATGATCCAATTGATTTTAACTGTTTGATCAATCTTTCTACGTAACGGGGGATAATGTGGAGAGAATGTTGAAGTTGAAATTCCCAGTAATTATGAAGTGCATGAATTCTTAATTTGTGAATTGAGGGCCACTGTGGCTCATCACAATACCTGCAATGTCACAATGACTGATATCTGTATCCTTCAACCTTATTGGTAAGCGTTGTCATTTTGTGAATGGCTCTTTAGCTTTCTTTGGTATTGATTCCAAGCCTTGCCTTCTTTTCCAGATCCCGGACTTGAAACTGGATTTGAGAGGAGGTGGAACTTAACTTGTCAGACGCTGAATTGGTCCTGCGTTTTTGACTACTGCAAGATGATACCCAATGGAAGGCATCCAAAACCTGCGAGAACATCTTTGCGATTATTTTAGGATTTGTTCAGTAGTCAATGTCCTAGTAACCTTCAAAATGTTCCAAATCTCTTCTGGTACATGTAGCTCTACTGATCCACACTTCAGATTTGTCCCCAATGAGACAAGAATACTTTACCTCAAGTCTACTATCTAGAATTGCAGATCTTTTGGTTCTTCTTATTGCATGCTGATATCAGCTTCATTTCTTATCTTGCGACAAGTACTGTTCCAGTGTCCAACCTCAACTTTATCTTCAAAGGCTCCATTTTCAGGTCACCATCTTAAGCCACTTTGCACAGATCTGTGAAGCTCACATTGTTATTTACATTGGCAATGTCTATCTGATACTGCACATTAATTTAATGTGCTCCTTTTGCAGTCACAATTCTAAAAGCTACAAATTATTTACCACTTTGAAATATTTTCTAGGCAGTGCCAATCTGCTGAATGGTGTACAGTGGAGTTATCATCCCTCCAGCAGCCAGTTTATCTTCTTTCCAGCAAAATTATTCAGTTTCTTCCAGTGAGGACACTGCTTTCCCGGTGCTGGACATGTTTCCTTTTCTTTTACATGGTGTCCTCAACAATATATAAATTGCTATATTTTTTTAAAAAACTAAAGAAAAGTGGATGCTGGAAATTGGAAACAAAAACATAAATCGCTGTAAATACTCAGCAGGTCTGCTTGCAACTGTGGAAAGAAATCAGAGTTCACATTCGGTTCCAGTAACCCTTCTTTGGAACTGATAGTAGCGAGGAAAAGGTTAGTATATATGCAGAAGATAGGGGTTGGGGAGGGGAAAGGAGTAAATGATAGGTGGAGATAGGGTTTTTGGATCACTTGGCTCTTTGGGTTCTACTTCCTACAATGGTTTATTTCTCCCTCGACTCCCGCAAGCCTATCTTTACCTCACCACTATCAGATCTGAAAAAGAGTCACTGGAACCAAAACATTTACTCTGATTTCCATCCACAGATGCTGACAGACCTGCTGAGTTTTTCCAGTTTTTGTTTCTGGATATAAATCCTTTATCTTGGCTTTGACCTTTCTGCTGGATTTTTTGTGAATATTTCTTATTCTCTTTCTGAATTTCATATCAAACACCTACATGTCATATAACATTAGTAGACATTTAAAGCTGTCTTTGAGGCCTTCAATATTTCTCCAGTTTTCATCTGCTCCACAACAAGACTGAAAGTACAATACAACTTGTAGCACTCTTTCCACAACAGTGATAGTGGTGGTGGAAAGCCAGGGACCGATTTGAAACTAAAATATATTTTTTTAAATGGGGCAATGTTTAAATGGGAACTAATATAGGTCAGTGAATGCATAGGTAATGGTTGAAGACAACTTTGTGAGTCAGCACATAAGCAACAGAGGTGTTAGATGGCCTCATGTTTCCAAGTAAGTCCAATCAAGAGTGTGTTGGAATATCAAGTCTAGAGATAACAAAAGAAGGCTTGAGCACCAGATGAGCAGAGACTTGAAAAGAATTGAGTTATGTTAACAGTGTTGGAAATAATGATGTGGATGTAATCAGGAGCTGATTCTGAGATAACGTATGACACCAAGGTGTGAACAATCTTGTTCAGCCTCAGACCATTGCCATGGAGTGAAATGGAACTAGGTTAGAGTTTATGTTTGGGACCAATACCATTGAGCTTTACGATACTTGATTTCAGAAAATTGTTCTGCTTGATCTGATACTTGCTAAGCAGATATGCGATATGATAGATCGGAAAGGGAGGTGATGGTTTTCAGACAACATGGCCGGAGACACACAAATGAGAAAGTAAAAAGGGCAATGATTGATCTCCTGGGGTCCAGATTTAATGGTGGAGGTTTGGAAGAGATGCCATGACAGGCGATTTTCTTTTGATGATTATACAGTTAAGAATGGCACTGGTCAAATTTAATCCCTTTTAAGCTTGAAGGTATTTGAGAAAAGTTGGAGGAGGTTGGTGAAATCAATGGTTCCAAAGGCTACAGTTAAGTCAAAAAGAACCAGGTGGAATAATTTATCAGATCATAAAAGTAATTTGCGACTTTGAGAACCATTTTGGAACGATGGCAGCTGTAGAAACTTCATTAAGGTGATTTATATGTTAAAGGTGGACTGCAGCGTGTGAGGTGATAGATCATTTAAGGTCTTTGGAAAAGACATGGAATATTGAAGTAGTTTCTGTGAGAAATTCTGTGAAGTTAGGCAACCTTTTCATACCAGGGAGATCCCCTAGTTTAAATAGCTTCCTACAATTTTTACACTTGCAGAATAGCTTGATATAATCTATTGTGTACACACCACTGGCTCCTCACCTTTCCCCTAACCCAAACTCAACAGAATGAATGTTTCATGTAAATATGAACATAGTAAAATAAATAACCATTTCAAACAAGTATTGACAAAAAGTCAGCAAAAATCAAAACTTGTAAGAAGTTCATTACTACTTCCTTTCACAAGTAAATGTTTCTTAAAACCAGGTGGGGAAGAGATTAGCTTCATGAACTGCTAGATTCAGCCTTCAGCCATTCTTGAGAATGCACCGACAACATGCCATGAATTGGAACTTCCCTGTAGCTGACATCCGTTATGCCATACTGAGTAGTCTCTGCTCTACATATCGAAACGAAAGAAAACCCTGCAGACAATAATGTATTCCTACCACATGCAGAACACAAGATGTGCAATCCTTATGTTGGTTAAATATCTTTGAAGTACGTAAACCCCATCTCCATCTGCAGAAAGTGACAGACTGCAGTTTTACTGACTGGTACAATTGCATTCCTATTGCGCCACCTATTGGTTTTTTTTACAAGTCTGTTGGATTCTCATGAAAACTGTTTTTAGATTAAAGATTAAATTCCCTGCAGTGCGGAAACAGGCCCTTCAGCCCAACCTGTCCACAGCAGCTCTCTGAAGAGTAACCCATTTCCCTCTGATTAATGCACCTAGCACGATGGGCAATTGAGCATGACCAATTCACCTAACCTGCACATCTTTGGATTGTGAGAGGAAACCAGAGCACCCGGAGGAAACCCACGCAGACACGGGGAGAATGTCCAAACTCCACACAGACAGTCTCCCAAGGTTGGAACTGAATCTGGGTCCCTGGTGCTGTGAGGCAGCAGTGCTAACCACTGAGCCACCGTGCCGTTCCTTGACAACACTTTGATTGATAGGTTGTCCATGCAAATTGGACACAGACAGTGGGTGGTGATGGGGGGATTGTTACTTGTCTCTGGTTGATTCTGGAATTGATTGGCATCTGTGACTTAAAACATTGGAGACTGTGTTATCCCGTATTCTGCTTCTCATTGATGACAAAGCACTGCCATACTGGTAGATGTACATAATTTTGCAAAGATAAAGAAAGTTTTCTGCCATGTTGTGTACTAAATAAATCACATATGAGATACATTGTAAATCTGCTGGGTCTCTGGAGAAGATTAGATTAATTACAGTGTGGAAACAGGCCCTCCGGCCCAACAAGTCCACACCAAACCGCCACCCACCCATACATTTATCCCTTATCTAACACTACGGGCAATTTAGCATAACCAATTCACCTGACCCGCACATCTTTGGACTGTGGGAGTAAACCAGAGCACCCGGAGGAAACCCACGCAGACATGGGGAGAACGTGCAAACTTCACACATTCAGTCGCCTGAGGGGGGAATTGAACCCTGGTCTCTGGTGCTGTGAGGCAGCAGTGCCACCGTGCCGCCCACAAAGTTACTATTCCAGTCAACAAATTGTTCACGTTTTGGTGTCCATGCTTATAAAGTTTAAAAATCACACAACACCAGGTTATCAACCACCTGATGAAGGAGCAGCACTCTGAAAGCTAGTACTTTCAATTAAATCTGTTGGACTATAACCTGGTGTTGTGTGATTTTTAACTTTGTGCACCCCAGTCCAACACTGGCATCTCCAAATCATGCTTATAAAAGAGGCTTCTCAGGTTCATGAGACACAGCTCAAGAAGCATTGGGTTTTCACGAGTTTAGGAGTCTACGCCACAAGGGCTTGATTTTAACTGGAGGTAAAACTGATGGATATTGGTAATGGCAGGGTACGATAGGTGAACAGATTAAATAATACACCAAGGCTTGGAGGGATTTAAATTGTTGGGTCTCAATTTCATGTACAACCTCTGTCTATTACACAAGAAACAATTCAGATATGCAGGAGCCCCAATGGAGGAGAGAAGTCTTCCATGAAACTCACCAAAATTGGCACTTCAATTTCTGGTAAAACTCAGCCCACTATGCCAGATGATTTATCCATCCAATGTCACTGGAGAACAGTTATACCAGACTTGAACCACTAACTCTGGTTCCCTCTGCTCAGGGACTTCCAGGCTTGCCAAGATTCTCCAGCACATTATTTCTTCTTTTTTCAGATTTCCAGCATCTGCAGTATAATCGTGAATTCGCTCTGATAAATATGAATATACAAACACATTGATTAAGAAAAGGCCATGCTGCAAGGTATCTGGAAAATCTTTCTCCAATATGTTAAATGAAAATGAAAAGTCAGAGGTGATCATAATATATATGCTGAATGGTAATTAGCTCTGCCTACCATGTTTGTAATTATCAATTGTCCAGCCTGAATGCTTTCACTGCAGGGTGGTCATTTCATTGTTGTGATCTGTGGTTGTAATGAGTCAAGTTTGAACCCAAAGTGAAACTTGGTTTGATAGATCATAGTTTCAATTTTGCAATTTGTTTACTGTGGTGATCAGTCATTGAACATACTCACAAGAGGCTGTCAATGTATTGTTAATCAAAGAACATCAAAATTTATTACGTACAAAATAAAAGGCAGTCACTCGGTTGGTACTAGGTATGGAGGGATTTTCTTGTGAGGGGAGGTTGTGTAGATTGGGCCAGTATTCATTGAAGTTCAGGATAATGAGGGGAGACCTTATTGAAACATATAAGATTCTTCAGAAGCTTTACAGGGTTGATGCTGAGAGATTGCTTCCCACTGTGGAAAGGTCTAGGACTGGAGGGCATAAGCTCCGTAGGGGGTAATCCATTTAAGACAGAGATAATTTTTCTCTCTTCAATGCGTAGTGAATCTGAGAAATTTTTTACCCACAGGGCTATCGAGTTTGGATTGCTAAGTATATGCAAGACTGAGGCAGACAGATCTATAATCAGGGAAGGAATCAAGTGTTATGGGGATAAAACTGGAAAGTTGGAGTTGAGCATTATCAGATCAGCCAAGATCTCATTGAATGGTCGAGTGCCCCCCCACTAATTCGTCAGTTTAGGGAACTATGCTCTTAGAAAAGAAATGGATGAGAATTACTTGAAAGTCATGTAATAAATTTCAGAAACAAATATTCAACTTGTTTATCCTCAACAATCTTGCAAACTTCAAATCTCAGTGCCAGGTCACCTGTTTCCAGTTTTAACTTCTTTGTTCATTATGTGTGGTTGTAACTGATTTCTTTATGGCAAATTTATTCATTCATTTAAAGCTGCTATTTTTGTAAAGTCTTCTTGACACCCTTAAACAATGAGCATAACTCACTTATTTATTAACATAGGTTCCTTAGCACCTCTTCCACATGCTCAGTTTTGAGAGATTTCTTTCTTATTGACATTAAACCACATCAGATTTTTTCTTTTATCCTGACTGTTTGGCATCGGCTAAACTGCGCTGCTGATAATGGAGGCCTTTAATGCTTTGAATTAACTGCTCCTCTCTCTGAAAGGACCTACCCACTCACTTGACCATTCCAAAGAACTTGGTTCTGCCTCTGTCTCCATGAGTCATGGCACTTTTGTTGCTATGCATCAGTTCAATACTTTTTTCCGTTCTACTCTTGTCTCCAAAGGACTGAACCATTCACCTCAAGACTATGAAAAGCCCCATTTAACTGCATGTAAACAAATTTCCAAACATTCCAATGCCACTCAGAGAATCAAAAATGAAACTAGATTTATGTCTTTCCTATCTTAACACATTGTAGTATTGGGCTTAAAAATGTATAGATTCAGACCTAGGGAGTGTTGCTGAACAAAGAGACCTTGGACTGCAGGTTCATAGCACCTTGAAAGTAGAGTCGCAGGTAGATTGGATAGTGAAGAAGGTGTTTGGTATGCTTTCCTTTATTGGTCAGAGTACTGAGTACAGCAGTTGGGAGATCATGCGTTGGCTGTATAGGACATTGGTTAGGCCACTGTTGGAATATTGCGTGTAATTCTGGACTCCTTCCTATCAGAATGATGTTGTGAAATTTGAAAGGGTTCAAGAAAAGATTTACAAGGATGTTGCCAGGATTGGATGATTTGAGCTATAGGGAGAGGCTGAACAGGCTGGGGCTGTTTTCACTGGAGTGTTAGAGGCTAAGGGATGACCTCATAGAAGTTTATAAAATCATGAGAGGCATGGATAGGATAAATAGACAAGGTCTTTTCCCTGGGGCCGGGGAGTCCAGAATTAGAAGGCATAGGTTTAGGGTGAGTGGGGAAAGATATAAAAGAGACCTAAGGAGCAACTTTTTTCACACAGGGTGGTACATGTATGGAATGAGCTGCCAGAGGAAGTAGTGGAGGCTGGTACAATTGCAACATTTAAAAGGCATTTGGATGGGTATATGAATAGGAAGGGTTTGGAGGGATGTGGGCCAGGTGCTGGCAGGCGGGACTAGATTGGGTTGGGACATCTGGTCAGCATGGACGGGTTGGACGGAAGGGTCTGTTTTTGTGCTGTACGTCCCTATGACTCTATGATTCTAGTAAG
Source organism: Hemiscyllium ocellatum (assembly GCF_020745735.1). Lineage (NCBI taxonomy): Eukaryota > Metazoa > Chordata > Chondrichthyes > Orectolobiformes > Hemiscylliidae > Hemiscyllium > Hemiscyllium ocellatum. Next base: position 39,063,995 of record NC_083408.1, read on the forward strand.
AGTTAATAGTGAAGGGTGAATTGTACATGACAATGAGCAATTGAAGTGAAGTGAAAAAGTACATGAAAATAGGCCTTGTGCAGGAAACATGCTTGTTGAGCTGGGAGGTAGCTGCATAACCTTGACTGGCTGTGGAAACTTTTTTTTCAGTGAACATAGAGCTGCCTTGAAATATTTTTCAACTTATTGTCTGCACAACGGAATGTCTGGAAAAGCACTGAGTATCACAAAATAGAGATTTTTTGACTCAATAGTATTGGGAGAGGTGATGGCTTAATAATATTATTACTGAACTGTTTATTTAGACACCCAGATGATGTTTTGGGGAGCTGGGTTCAAATCCTGCCATGGCAGGTTGTAGAATTTGAATTCAATAAAAAAAACTGGAACTAGGCGTTCAATTATGACCATGAATCCATTGTCGATTGTCAGAAAAACCCATGTGGTTCACTAATGTCCATTAGGGAAAGAAGCTGCTATCCTTTTGCTGGTCTGGCCTACATGTGACTCCAGACCCACAGCAATGTGGTTGACTCTTAACTGCCCTCTGGGCAATTAGGGATGGGCAATAAATGTTGCCTAGCTAGTGACACCCTCTTCTTGTGAATGAATAAAGAAAACAAAGTATTAATATCAGGGTCTTTGTCCTACTCATTGCACTTTTCACCACTGGGCTGGTGTTATGAGACTGGTGCCATGGATTCTGAGATAGAGCTCTAAGTGCCATCATCATCAAAGACCTCAACAGCAGAAGGCAGTGTGGGATTCACTTATTCATAAGTATGTACGTTATGTAGCTTAAGCTAATTTGTTCACTCATTAGTTTATAAGTCTCTAATATATATTAAGTTAATAAATTTGCTTCATATTAAAGTGCATGATGTCTTTTTTTTATTCATTGTGATTAGACCAAGCTTCCAAATAATAACAATAATAACATACAATGAGCCTTCATCATGGCATGAACTCTGCTTTAGCATCTTGGAATAGATACTATATAAATGTAAGTTGCTGGTGCCAACCCAACAAAATTCAAATATTACAAAATTAATGCACTGGAGAAAAAGAATTATACAAAATGGAGAAGGTTAATTACATTGAAATAAAGTAGCCCTGGGTAATATTCTTTAGTTGACCTTTACTAAATTATCATATGAATGACTGAGAGTCATCAGTTTCTATGGGTTGAATCTTCCACTTCTTTGAAAAAGTTCGAGTTGTGTTGAACTTTTGGAAGGGTTTCTCACGACGAGATCTATCTTATTCACCCTATTTTAGCAAACTCACTTTATTAATTACCCACCTCATCATATGGGTGTCTGCCAAGTTCAACTTGTGCCCTGTCTTACCATGCACCATTCCTGGAATAATACTTTGCTCTGTGCAATGACTGCCATCCATTGTGTCCTTCCCATCATTAAAACATGCAGTAAATCAGGCTTAGCATTAGCTTTTCAAAGTTGCCCTGCTCACTGATGAACAGAATCTGAACATGGTGAAGAGGAAGATGGCATGATGTTTCTCTGATGGAGGTTGGAGTGGTTAGGTGGTGTAACAAAGAGGTAACCTCTTCCAGGAACACTAGCAGAGGAGGAGATGCCAGCAGACTGTGCCTGAGGTGGCAGCTTGGGTCAGTGCCATGTCCAGGGTGCATTTGAATGGTCAGCAATGCTGCAAAGACAAAGATAATCTCTTCTCTGCCAGGATATGTGCCACATTCTTCTCTCTACCAACTCACACTCATGCTATCTCTGCTAGTGCTGCTAATCCCCACCAAGGCTCTTTCCCCTCAGCCTCCTACAGCACTAACTCTACATACCCTTAGTGCTGCCTTCTCATTCCTTTGGAATGTCACGCCAACTCATCTCCACATGTACCAGGACTATATGGACTTCAGTAAGGCGTCTGACAAAGGTTCCCCATGGGAGACTTGTTGGTAAGGTTAGATCTCATAGAATACAGGGAGAACTAGCCATTTGGATACAGAACTGGCTCCAAGATGGAAGACAGAAGGTGGTGGTGGAGGGTTGTTTTTCAGACTGGAGTCCTGTGACCAGTGGAGTGCCACAAGGATTGGTGCTGGGTCCACTACTTTTTGTCATTTACATAAATGATTTGGATATGAACGTAGGAGGTATAGTTAGTAAGTTTGCAGGTGACACCAAAATTGGAGGATTTGGTCACCAGCGAACGTTACCTCAGATTATAACAGGATCTTCATGAGATGGGCCAATGGGTTGAGAAATGGCAGATGGAGTTTAATTGAGATAAATGCAAAGTTTTACATTTTTGGGAAATCAAATCTTAGCAGGACTTATACACTTAATGGTAAGATCCTAGGGAGTGTTGCTGAACAAGAAGACCTTGGAGTGCAGGTTCATAGTTCCTTGAAAGTAGAGTCTCAGGTAGATAGGATAGTGAGGAAGGCATTTGGTAGGCTTTCCTTTATTGGTTAGAGCACTGAGTATAGTAGTTGGGAGGTCATGTTACGGCTGTACAGCACATTGGTTAGGCCACTGTTGGAATATCGTGTGCAATTCTGGTCTCAGGATGTTGTGAAATTTGAAAGGGTTCAGAAAAGATTTACGATGATATTTCCAGGGTTGGAGGATTTGAGCTACATGGAGAGGCTGAATAGGCTGGGGCTGTTTTCCCTGGAGCATTGATGGCTGAGGGGTGACCTCATAGAGGTTTATAAAATCATGAGGGACATGGATAGGATAAACAGACCAAGTCTTTTTCCTGGGGTGGGGGAGTCCAGAACTACAGGGCATAGGTTTTGGGTGAGAGGGGAAAGATATAAAAGAGACCTAAGGGGTAACTTTTTCACACAGAGGGTGGTGCGTGTATGGAATGAGCTGCCAGAGGAAGTGGTGGAGGCTGGTACAATTGTAACATTTAAAAGGCATTTGGATGGGTATATGAATAGGAAGGGTTTGGAGGGATACGGGCCAAGTGCTGGCATACAGGACTAGATTAGGTTGGGATATCTGGTCGGCATGGACAAGGTGGACCGAAGGGTCTGTTTCCATGCTGTACATCTCTCTGACTCTATGACTAACAGCCATGCCACCCACTATAATCTCACTCCTTTCCCCTTTTTATTGTATTACTATTGAAAACTGACAATAACAGGGTGGAGGGAGCCCATTAAGGGCGGAGATGCATACAAATAAGGGAACATCAACAGATTTTATTCAACATAACAATAGTAAAGGTCAAAGAGATCCTATCTGAGATTCTACACTTTCAAGTCCCGTTTCCATTTTGTTTTAACATAGCTTCTTGTATGCATTGCAACAAACTCAGCAGAATGATTCACCGAGAAAGACAGATCCAGACTGAAATCTGCTTTCATAGATTATGTTTTGCTTTGGTTTAAATAAAGTGGTCTCTCACTGAAACATGAGCACACAGCATTGCAGTTTTTGTTTTAAAAATAAATCACAAGTTTATTAACCAAAACTAATGAAGCTATAATAGTATGAGATAAACTATTTACAATGTTACACATTCAAAACATTTTAAACACACAGTAAAAGTATAATTCCATCAATCCCAAAGTACTCCTTCACAAGGTCCAAAAAAACATCCTTTGTACAGTATTCAGACTAAAAGGAAAAAATTTTTTCCAAACACCTCAACAGGCTAAAGGTAACGTAACTTTAACTCGTGTACTGTAAATGCTGATAGTTTCATCTTCGAGCAATCACACACTTATACATACTCTGCTTGAAGTGACCTCCTCAGGGTTTTAACCTAACATTTCTGGTGTGGAACAATTGCTAACTTCTTACTTAAAATTGTCTAATTTTGCTGTATTCCTTCCTTCTCAGAAGCACTGCTCTATATAACCATCTCCAAACAAAGATTTCATGGTAGGTTTTTACAGTTCCTGCGGTGGCAGGGGAAAGTGCCAGGATGGGAGGGTGGGTTGTAGGGGTGCGTCTATCCAAGTTCCTAAAGGAGCCTTCCACATCCATCAAAGTTTTACCTGCACATCCACTAATATCATTCATTGTATTCGTTGCTCCTGATGCGGTCTCCTCTACATTGGGGAGACTGGGCGCCTCCTAGCAGAGCGCTTTAGGGAACATCTCCGGGACACCCGCACCAATCAATCACACCACCCCGTGGCCCAACATTTCAGCTCCCCCTCCCACTCTGCCGAGGACATGGAGGTCCTGGGTCTCCTTCACCGCCGCTCCCTCACCACCAGACGCCTGGAGGAAGAATGCCTCATCTTCCGCCTCAGAACATTTCAACCCCAGGGCATCAATGTGGACTTCAACAGTTTCCTCATTTCCCCTTCCCCCACCTCACCCTAGTTCCAAACTTCCAGCTCAGCACTGTCCCCATGACTTGTCCGGACTTGTCCTACCTGCGTATCTTCTTTTCCACCTATCCACTCCACCCTCTCCTCCCTGACCTATCATCTTCATCCCCTCCCCCACTCACCCATTGTACTCTATGCTACTTTCTCCCCACCCCCACCCTCCTCTAGCTTATCTCTCCACGCTTCAGGCTCACTGCCTTTATTCCTGATGAAGGGCTTTTGCCCGAAACGTCGATTTCGCTGCACTTTGGATGCTGCCTGAACTGCTGTGCTCTTCCAGCACCACTGATCCAGAAAGATTTCATGGAACTGCCCAAAATAAAATTTTTAGAAAAAGTCTCTTCGTAGGCTTATGGGTGTTTCCCCTGAAACTTTTAAAAACACCTAACTCTAGAAATTTCTACCAGCCTTCGAAGCATAATGGTTACCTTGCCAACTTGTAAAACATCCCAAGATAAACAAAAATCCATCGGTACTGCCAAAGTTGCACACGACCCACAGATTTTTGTTCATTTGAAGATCCAAAAAGGGAAAGTTTGGGACCAAGACAACTTTGAATGAGAGCATGCTTCAGAGGGGACACATCCCTGAGGCCCGAAGCCTGTTTAACAGGGTGCATCTTGCGGCACCTTGTGAGTTGTGTCTATTTATTATCCTGATGTTTAATTTCCATTTTTTAAGGGTTTCTGTGGCCTGCAGCCTCATAGTTTTCAAAATGTTTGAAACCTGGTATTAAAGTAACTAAATCTTGTAATTTGACACAAACATGTTAGCCCCCTATACCAGAGATGACTCCTCAAAGACTAAATCAAAACACTAAAGGTGAAGCCCCATCCTAAAGACTCATTATAATGTCAGAGTAATAATGTATGAAGGTCAGTTTGATAAAATGATGGTTATGAGAGACAGGCTTGGAAAAAGAGATGAGAATGAAAGTGGTAGAGAGGGAAATGCCTTTGAGGTTATTGCACAGCATTTGCAGAAAATATTTAACCTAACCAGGCCCTACAGAAAAATTATGTGTCCTCTGGGATCTTGCTGTACATAATGGTTGGAACAATAACTGTTTTAACACTTATTATTTTCAACCTACCTAATGGGTCTGAAATTGAAACTCTGAAATGTTTTACTGATTTGTTCACATTTGCATCTTGCTGAGGGATTTTATGAGGTTTCAAAAGAGAGCTGGACATATATTTGAAAGTGGTGAATTTAGAGGGCTATGGAGATAAGGCTATGGAGAATAGGACTAACTCTTTCAGGAACTGGTACAGAAATAATGGGCCAAATGACCTGTTCCGTACTGTAAATTCTGTATGGTTTTATGATTTTACAGAAATACTTGCAAGCTAATTATTAAATACAGTCACACAGAAAACTTAGGTCACTAACCTAAACTTAATATAAATGACATTAATAATGAATATAAATCTAAGTTTAAGTCATTAAATTCAACAAGAGAAAACTATAGATTTGTGATGTCACTGGACTAGTAATTCAAAGTCCCAGGAGATATGAGTTTGAATCCCACTATGGCAATGTAGAAATTTGAATTAAATAACAATCTGGAATTAAAATCTAGTCTAATGATGACCATGCAACTGACAATCAATTGTCGTCAATAGCTATCTGGATCATTACTGCCCTTTAGGAAAGCACATCTACCATCCTTTTCCTGGTCAAACTTACTTGTGATTCCAAACTCTTAACTGAAATAGCCTCGCAAGCCATTCAACAGGCCTACATCCCATGAATGAATGTTACAAAATGCTCAGTAGCGAATATTAAGATGGAGAGATGACCCCTTACTTATACCCCTGGAAGTCACTGTACCTCTTTTAAACACTGAACAAAAACATCCCCACCCTGACACGAATGCACGCACATGCACACACACAGGCAAGGCATCAATCTCTAACCATATTCTTGGTTCTATTTGACAGCTGTTCAGGTGATTTCTTGGCACATTAGAAAATGTGGGGTGTTGTCTTCATTGTTAGTAGACTCAATTGCTACAGCAGTGCACTCAGAACAAACATGGAACATAGAACATTACAGCGCAGTACAGGCCCTTCGGCCCTCGATGTTGCGCCGACCTGTCATACCAATCTGAAGCCCATCTAACCTACACTATTCCATGTTTGTCCATATGCTTGTCCAATGAAGTGTTGACCTTGCTAGATCCAACAATTTCTGAGTATTCTGTCTCTCTAATACTGTTTGGTGAAGGTTGAACCATCAACTATTTACGTTTTGACTTCTCTTCTGACAAGTTCAGCTTCACCAAACTCACATTTGGCTGCTATTTGCCTCAAGCAGGTGCTAAACTGTTCAATTTGTTTTATGCTTTGTGCATCTGAAGACAATTGTCTCATGTATTGTATTCTTACTGACTCTAGAATAGAACGATAGTGCCTTTGTAGCTGAACTGTAGACATTTTGGAGTTAAATATTCCAAGAATATCTTTTGCATCATCACAGCTGCAATGGAAAAGTGAAATTTTTTGTCTTTGATTGTCTGTGATAGGAAAAACTTGTTTTCGCATCTTCAAAAGCCAAAGCTACATTTGCTAATGTGGGAAGCAACTGATGGTTCCAGATATACTCCAAAAGGCTATATATGGTAGATCGGGCATAGAAAATATTATTTTTCTCAGCAGTAGCGAATGAATTTGTTTGGAAAGCTTTCCTGCTTCACTCTTCTAAGTCTGTGTAGCTTTAAAACAGCTTAATTTTCTAAATGTTTTTGGCAACATTTTTCTCAGCAGTCGTGAGGCAAGACCTTTCCAAAAGATATGTCTTCATATTTTGGATTATTCTTATCACTCATGTGAAATTCTCAGGAATAGAAATAGCTGTGATAGCGAAGAATTAAAAGCATACAAACAACATGGTTCCTGTATTCAAAGTTTCTCACTTTCTACTTCTGCTTGCAGAGTCCCTCTGCTGGTATAATTCAGCATGATACCTTGAATTGAACAGTATTTACAACATTGCAAAGCATTCCTGATGAAGGACTTTTGTCTGAAACGTCAATTTTCCTGCTCCTCGGATGCTGTCTGACCACTCTAATCTTGATTGAAGGCCACGGCCTAACCCTCAGAAGTGAGGATGAAGGAAAAGTCCAATGACGCTATTAAGGTTTTTTTTTAAGTTTCTTTTGACACTTTGTTCTTGAATTTTCTGGAACAGTGGCGATGACAACTTGTCAGACAATGTTCATCACCATTATCTCTCTAAATCTGATCAGAATTTATGGATGTTCAGAACATGGGCAGATCAACATGGAACCCTGAGGTTGCAGTTTGTCACACCTGGGGCCAAATTGTACAGGTGGCAATGGTGACTTGCCAGCTCCCCCTGCCCCACCAATTTCCAGCTATTATGCGATGGGTGACCTGCACAAGCAGAGAATAGGATGCCAGCCCTTTGATGCAAAATTCCAGAACTCAAGTCAAAATAGACTGGGGCTATTTTACCTGGAGCATCGGAGGCTGAGAGGTGACCCTATACTGGTTTATAAAATCATGAGGAGCATGGATAGGGTAAATAGGCAAGGTCTTTACTCTGGGAATGGAAGAGTCCAAAACTACAGAACATAGGTTTAACATTAGAGGGGAAAGGTTTAAATGAGACCCAAAAGGCAACTTTTTTCATGCAGAGCATGGTACGTGTATGAACTGAGCTGCCAGAGGAAGTAATGGATTCTAGATTAGAGTGGTGCTAGAAAAGCACAGCAGTTCAGGCAGCATCCGAGGAGCTGGAAAATCGACATTTTGGGCAAAAGCCCTTCATCAGGAATAGCTTTTTCCTGAAACGTCGATTTTCCTGCTCCTCGGATGCTGCCTGAACTGCTGTGCTTTTCCGGCACCACTCTAATCTAGAATCTGGTTTCCAGCATCTGCAGTCCTTGTTTTTGCCCAGAGGAAGTAGTGGAGGCTGGTGAGATCAACATTTAAAAGGCATCTGGCTGGTTAGATGAATAGTCAGGGTTTAGAATGATACTGGCCAAACGCTGGCAAATGGGACTAGATTTATACAGTCCATGATTTGGAGATGCCGGTGTTGGACTGGGGTGTACAAAGTTAAAAATCACACAACACCAGGTTACAGTCCAACAGGTTTAACTGGGAGCTTGCAGAGCTCTACTCCTTCATCAGGTGGTTATACTCCTGAGGTCCTGGGGTTGGATGAGCGACACTTAAAGGTCTCAAGAGACCAAATGAGCATCAACTTGTCGAACCACAGGCTCCAAGTGAGGGAAGGGCAGGAAGGCTATGGGCAGGACACCTGTCATAACTTATACGTGTGTGGGTGAGGGGGGGAGAACATTTTTTTAAAAACACCGGCCAAAGTGCGGTAAACATTCAACCTGCAGCCTAACTGCAGGTTTCACCACATGCCCCCCTCCCCCTCCACTGTCCGGGAGGACACATTGACCCTCATCAAGGCCCTCCCGGGGTCAAACAACAACAGGGGGCAAGGGTCGGAACCTACGTCATCAGGCTACGCCACAGACTGGTGACGCGTTGTGTGTGTGTGTGCGCGCGCGCGGCGGCAACGGACGGACATGGCGACGGTTGACAGCAGAGGTGAGCGTGCTACCAGGGGGGAGGGGGCATGGAACGGAAATGGGAGGTGAGGGTCTTTCCATGGGGGGAGGTCATTGTGGAGGAGCGGATGCGGATGGGGATGGGGGGGATGGGATGGAGGTGAGGGTGTCTCCATTCGGGGGAGGGTGTAGGAAAGGCGGAGGTGAGGGTGCCTCCTTTGGAGGGGTGGGGAAGGTCAAGGTGAGGATGTCTGCATTTGTGGGGGGGGGTGGGGGAAGGAGAGGGTGTCTCCATTCTAGAGGGGGTGGGGGAAGACTGAGGTGAGGGTGTCTCCATTCTAGGGGGGGGTGGGGGAAGACTGAGGTGAGGGTGTCTCCATTCTAGGGGGGGGTGGGGGAAGACTGAGGTGAGGGTGTCTCCATTCTAGGGGGGGGGGGTGGGGGAAGACTGAGGTGAGGGTGTCTCCATTCTGGGGGGTAGACGGCGGTAGGGCATCTCGATTCGGGTTGGGGTAGTAGGCGGAAGCAGAGGTGAGAGTTATAGAAATGTGCAACATGGAAACAGATACTTCGGTCCAACTCATCAGTGCTAGCCAGATATTCTATATTAATCTCCACAAAGATCGGTGCTGGGTCCTCTACTTTCTGTCATTTACATAATTGATTTGGATGTGAGCATAAGAGGTACAGTTAGTAAGTTTGCAGATGACACCAAAATTGGAGTTGCAGTGGATACCTCCAGTTGGAAAATTGGAGTGTTGTTATTTGTTACCTCAGATAACAACAGGATCTTGACCAGATGGGCCAATGGGCTGAGAAGTGGCAGATGGAGTTTAATTCAGATAAATGCCAATTGCTGCATTTTGGGAAAGCACATTTTAGTAGGACTTATACACTTAATGGTAAGGACCTAGGGAGTTGCTGAACAAAGAGACCTTGGAGTGCAGGTTCATAACTCCTTGAACGTGGAGACGCAGGCAGATAGGATAATGAAGAAGGCGTTTGGAATGCTTTCCTTTATTGGTCAGAGTATTGAGTACAGGAGTTGGGAGGTCATATTGCGGCTGTACAGGTCATTGGTTAGGCCACTGTTGGACTATTACGTGCAATTCTGGTCTCCTTCTGATCGGAAAGATGTTGTGAAAGGGTTCAGAAAAGATTTACAAGAATGTTGCCAACGTTGGAGGATTTGAGCTATAGGGAGAGGCTGAGCAGGCTGGGGCTGTTTTCCCTGGAGTGTCAGAGGCTGAGGGGTGACCTTATAGAGGTTTACAAAATTATGAGGGTCATGGGTAGGATAAATAGACAGAGTGTTTTCCCTGGGTTTGGGGAGTGCAGAACTAGACGGCATAGATTTAGGGTGAGAGGGCAAAGATATAAAAGAGACCTAAGGGGCAACTTTTTCTCTCACAAGGTGGTACGTATATGGAATGAGCTGCCAGACAAAGTGGTGGGGGCTGGTACAATTGCAACATTTAAGAGGCATTTGGATGGGTATATGAATAGGAAGGGTTTAGAGAGATATGGGCCGAATGCTGGCAGGTGGGACGAGATTGGTTTGGGATATCTGGTCGACATGGACAAGTTGGTTTGTTTCCATGCTGTACCTCTCTATCACTATGACTGTAATCTCGTCCCATTTGCCAGCACTTGGCCCATATCCCTTTAAACCCTTCCTAGTCATATACCCATCCAGATGCCTTTTAAATGCTATAATTGTGCCAGCCTCATCCTCTGGCAGCTCATTCCATATATGCACCACCCTCTGCGTGGAAAATATTGCCGCTTAGATGCCTTTTAAATCTTGTCCCTCTCACTCCACACCTATGCCCTATAGTTCTGGACTCCCCCACCCCAGGTTACTCTGAGGTAACCTTCTTCGCTGTCCACTACACTTCCAATTTTGGTGTCATCTGTAAACCTTCTAACTATACCTCCAATGTTCACATCTAATCATTTATATAAATGACTAAAAGCAGTGGACCTATCAATGGATCCTTGAGTCACACACCAGTCACAGTGTCTCTGACCTGGAGTTGGAGAAAGCAGAAGTGAGTGTGCCTCTGAGTGTCTCCCTCCTGGAGGCTGGGTGCCCTGACTGTGCTGCGGAGGAGCGAACAAAGCATATGTCCAGTGCCAAACATCTAGGCTATTGTCATTTTTTTTTGTTTTGCTTGCCTCTGCATGTTTATTATTTTGAGCATTAGAATTGTATCTTAACAAGAAGCCTACCCCTGTTCGTGTCTTTATTAGCTCATCGTATGCTAAGTTTCATTTTTGTTCATTTTATCTGCACAGCTTGCCTTTGTACCATTTATTATAATTGGCAGAATCTACAAGACTCTTTACCTCTTGATGTTTTGTACTAAGGATCTCCCAGCCTCCCAATCCTGCACTTACGCCTCTCCCTAACTTCTCTCCTAGCTTTTCTATTTAACTGTCTCAGCTCATCTTGTCCAGAAGCCCCAACTCCTGGTATGGTTGTTCCTGGTAATCTGATTACTATCTAATTTTCCTTCTCAGCCCCAATGTTGTTCAAGATTTTCTCTTTCCTGGTACTGCCCAACACCTTTAAATTTGCCATTGTCACTCTTCTCATTTAAAAATCAGCTTGTGACTCATGGATCCTTACAAACTTTCATTCTGTCCCTAACTTCTCATTCCTTTCCAATTATGTGGAGGTGCTGGTATTGGAGTGGGCTGAGCAAAGTTAAAAATCAAAGTTAAAACTGAGCAAAGTTATAGTCCAGCAGGTTTACTTGAGAATACAAGCTTTTGGAGCACTGCTGCTGCTTTGTCAGGTACATAGAACTCAGACTTTATAAGTAAAAGATCAAAGTGTAGTATAACTGATGCAATGTAGTTGGATAAACCTAGGTGGCTATTAAGTCTTTAATCACCTTCTTTTAATCCTCTGATAAACCCTTAAGTTATTTCAGGACTGTGACTTGAAAGACATTCTGGGATTTACATATTAATCAATCAAAACCTGCATCCCCAATCTAAATGATTAAATATTTAACAGCATCTAGGTTTGCCAAATACATTGCATCAGTTGTATGCCGCTTTGATCTTTTACTTACAAATTCTGTGTCCTATGTACCTGTCCCACTAGCTACCTGACGAAGGAGCAGCACTCCGAAAGCTTATACTGTCAAATAAACCTGTTGGACTATAACCTGTGTTGTGTGATCCTTTCAAGTGTGCTTCTGTTTTACTTTCTAAATCCGTGGCCATCTTTACATCTCCATGTTTGAATCTGTCTAATCAAGTTTGCATTTTTGAAATAGATCTTACTGAAGCTGCAGATTGACCTCCAATGTGACTCTAACTATTGCTTTTCAACCTTCTTGGCCTTGCAGTTTTTTGATGCTGCTAACCTCACCAACTTCTCTCATCTTTTGTCCAGGCGGTTGAGACCACATACTCAGTTGATTCTTAGGAAAATCAGTTGCAATAACTTTTCATCCTGCGTTGGTACCTCTGGAACCCCAAGGATGTAGCCTCTGTCCCTTCTTCTTTCTTGATTGCATTTTGCACTCAGTGACAACATCTGAAAACAGTGCTTCCACTTATATGAAATCTGCACCCAAATTTACCTCAGCATTGCCTTTCTTGACCATTCTACCTGTAGTTTGACATTTACAGTAGTGAGTAGAAATTTCCTTCAACTAAATATTGGAAAGACAGAAGTTAATGGAGTTTGGAGTGGACATTACCACTTATTCCATTTCTGTATCTGCCCATCATTTGAGGCTGATCTAGGCTGTTTATGACTTTGTATTATCTCACAACATCAACTATACCCTCACTGTTACTTCATTAAAACTCAAACATAATTTTAGTGAGTTTTCAGAAGATTTGTAGGTTCTGGATGTAGTTTGTTCGCTGAACTGGAAGGTTCATTTCCAGATGTCACGTCACCCTACAAGGTGACGTCTTCAGTGGGCCTCCGGGCGAAGCACTGTTGATAATTCCTGCTTTCTATTTATATGTTTGGGTTTTGTTGGGTTGGTGACATCATTTCCTGTGGTGATGTCATTTCCGGTTCTTTTTCTCAGAGGGTGGTAGATGGGGTCCCAACAGGGTCAAACAGAGACACACACGAGAATTCCTAGAAGCATGGCATTCCAACCAGAAGTCTATCAACAAACACATTGAGTTAGACTTCATCTATCACCCCCTGAGAAAAAGAACCGGAAATGACATCACCATGTTGGTTTCCATTTATCTGTCCTATTTTTACAGATTCCAAGATATGTATCTTAATTATCTGTTAAAATGTTCCCCATTCCAGAATTTGACAGAAAGGGTTTCCTACATTTAGAAAGGAAGTGAAAATGGACAAAGCATTTGGAGAATGAAACATTGATTGTTTGCATTTGTTGTGCCTGTTTGAGTATATTGCAACATCTGTCATGATTTTGCTGTGGTTTATTCGATGATAGAGTTTAAGTATTTCTTCATGTGATCAGATTGGATTTTTTTTGGAGGGAGGTTGGTTAAAGAAACTTGGCTAACTCAGTGTTGAACTGGTGGAGTTTCCTTACCAATGCAGAAATGAATAAGAAGAATATGCTGTTTTATCAAGCAATTTAAATAAATACGTACCGAGACTTGAACTTATGAAAAGGCTTAGACTGATTCTCAGTAGATAAGTATTAGTGGAAGTTTTATAGTGTGATGGTAAGATGTTAGGTGGAAAGAGACTTTTGGGAGGCAGGTTATTGCTGAGGTTTTTGTGAGACAACATTCAAAGAAAATCTTCTATTTATTGAGCTCATTTCATGATGCCAGAACAGTTCAAAGCCTTTTCAGTAAATGAAATATGTTTAATGTGTTGGTAACTGTTGTCCTGTCAGAAATTTAACAATCAACATCTATTTGGCAATATCTCAACAGCAGCAATAGAACAGTGATCAGGTCATTTGATTTCTTGATATTGACAAACTGACTACTACTGGTCTGGTTTCCTGAAAGAAATTTCCTCTTTCAAATAGTGTCATGTGATTTTTTAAAAACATTTGTTTGAGGCCAGGCCTCAGTTTAACATCTCATCTGAAAGACTGCAGTTCAGTTTGTGCAACGCTCCGTTACTACTGCACTGGACAGTAAGCTTGTTCATGCTAATCTGAACATGTCTGAAAAGTAGGAGTCAAAACTAGAAACAATTGCACAGATGATAATACAGAGATGGTGGGTGTCCAGTAGACCAGAGTCAAAGGTCAATGAGTTTCAATAGAGAATACAAGGTTTGAAGCGTTTGCAGTGCTAGAGTGGATTTTTATGGACGTAATTGGGGAGAAAGGTAGAAATAATTGTGTTAAGACTCTATGATAGTTCAGTTAGTGAATACATTGTCTTTATTTCATGGAATCATGCAGAGGGCTTTTAGCCCATCAAGTCTGTGCTGACCCGTCTGCACAAATCCCATTTTCCAGAGTTGGCCCACGGCCTTGAATATTATGATATCTTGAGTGCTCATCCATGTGCTTTTTTAAATGGTCCTGCCTCTACTGCCCACCCAGGCAGTGCATGCCAGATTCCCACCACCCTCTGCGTGAAATAGATTATCCTTAAATTCCCTCTAAACTTCCTCCCCTTCCCTTTAAATGATACCCGTTTCACTACCTTTCAAATAGGGGGAACAGATGCTTCGTGTTCACCCCGTCCTTGCCCCTTACGATCTTAAGCACCTTAGTTGGGATCCCTTCAGCATTCTCTGCTCTAAGGAAAATAACCTGAGCCAATCCAGCCTCTCTTCATGGCTAAAATACTATAACACAAAGAATATCTTGGCAAATCTCCTCTGCACCCCTCCGTGTGTTTGTATCCTTCCTGTGGTGTGGTGATAAGAACTATACACGATACTCCAGCTGTGGCTTAATCAAAGTTCCAACATAACCTTCCAGACTGATAACAGCAAGTGTCTCATATGCTTTCTTAACTGCCACACTAGCCTGCCCTGTCACTTTCGGAGATCTGTGGGCAAGTGCCTCGAGATCCCTGTGTTCCTCTGAGCACACTGGTCCATTCATTAAGTATTCCCTTGTCTTGCTACTTCCTACAAAGTGTATCACTTCACAATGTTCATGGTTAAATTCCACCCGTCACTGATCTGCTCATCTGATGAATCCATCTACATCGTGCTGGATATGGGTTACAGGGAGGATGGGGTTGAGAAGCTCATCAGCCATGATTGAATGGCAGAGCCGACTCAGTGGGCTGAATGGCCAAACTTCTGCTCCTATGTCTTTTGGTGTAACCTAAGACATTCTTTCTCACTGTCTTCCACCCAGCCAATCTTCGCATCATCCACAAATTTACTTATCATCTCTCCCATATTCTTATATATATTGTTTATGTATTATGACAAACAGCTTGGACTCAACACTGATCCTTGTAGCGTGCCATTGGACCCGAGTCTCCTGTCAGCCAATCAGTCTTCTCTCACCACTTTTCTGAGCCAGAATCACTGGACTTAATGTTAGTTCTGTTTTCTGTCCACAGATGCTGTCAGAACTGCTGAGTTTCCAGCAATTTCTGTTTTTATTTGTTTCAGATCTCCAGTATCAGCAGTTCATTATTTTAGTTTACTTCTATAATCACTTTTTATCTCCAACCACTAAGCCAATTTACCCTGGATTCCAATTTTATCTTCTTTATCAGTCTCCTACATGAGTCTTTGTCAAAAGCTTTGCTGAAATTCATATAAATTATAACAATTGCACTGCCCTCTTCTACACACCTGATCAACCCTTGGAAAGTTTGAATTTGTTTAAATAACTTGTCTCTGACAAAGCTATACTGATTATCCCTGATCAAACCTTGCCTGTTCAAGAGAAAATTAATTTTTTCCTTCAGAATTTTCTCCAACAGTCTAACATTGGGTTGTATAGATTGTGATATCTCTGTTTGAATTTTCTTCTGTGCATTAAATAATCTCAATCTTAAAGGTAGTATGACTTGGTGTTGAGAGAGGGAAATTCAGACAGGGTTACCACTATATTGGCTTGTTTAAATGTGTGCAAATCAGATGAAGAGAGGATTAGAACTTGAAGTTGAACAGCCTGACTGATTGGCACTGTCCAGGTAGACACTTACAGAATGGACACTTGGGTAAGCCACTGGAGGGTAATTGATGCTGTGTGAATGATCACCTAGTAAGACATTCAGAAGATGGCAGATGGGAAAAAATCACTGACTTTTTTTTATGATACCTAGCTATCTCTGCAAGTGCATTTAGTTAAAGCTGTGTGACAATATTTGTGTTTTGTCCACTTTGCATTCTGAAAGAGTTATTCCAATTAACATTTTTTTAAAAAATTCTCTTGTATTCATTTCATCCTATTTCTTAAGATAACCTCCTGGGGATCTCGTGGGTGGACAGTGCTTGGATTCCAATCTTAAATCCAGGAAATGTGCTTGACTACTTCTCTGAAAGAAGCAATCCCTTTTATGACCGCACTTGCAATAATGAGGTGGTCAAAATGCAACGTCTCAGCTTGGAACATTTGCAGTAGGTATTGTTTGATAATCAGTACAGCCTAAAATGCAGTCATTTTCCCAGAACGGCAGTGTAATATCCAACTCCATTTTCTATTCAGTGATGATTTTTGAAGTTAATTCATTCATGCTCCGTAGATTGACTAGACATTCAGTGTGATGATATATGATGGCGATAAGACAATATGGTCAGTAGTTCTAGACCAAGTAGAAGTCAGGGCTTTTGATTGTGAAATTATTACCCCTTCAGTAAGGCCAGGTTGATTTTGATTTAATAGCCTAAGGTGTAAAGTCCTCATTTTTAGAATTTATCCAAAAGTTTCGATATTAAGAACTGCAATTTTCTATATTAAGATCTGTATTATTCTTAATTTTCTGTACTTTTTACATTCAAATCCATCAATTCATGTTTTTCTTTTGATCTCTGTTGTAGTTTTTCACTTTGCTTCTCTTAGTAAAATCATGCTTAAAGGATGATTGGGGTCACATAGGGACCTAAAAAGGAATTTACACACAGTGGCTGAGGTTTTAAGGTTTTGCATCTATTTTTACCAAAGAGCAGGATGCTGCCTAGGTCGTAATAAAGGAGGAGGTAGGCTGACTGAACTAAAAATGGATAAAGAAGGATTATTGGAAAGACAGGATATACCTTTTCAAAACCAAATGCCAAGGACTAGCTGATGGACGCATCTGTGAATGTTGAGGGAGAAGCATTTTAATCCTTCTTTAGATATGACGGATGGTTCCAGAGATCTATGGCGTTTACAAATATTAAACACTTATACAATAAAACTGTATAAGGATAAATCTGATTCGATAAATTTAATCTCTGTGGGAAAGCTTTTAGAAATAATCTGGGACAGAGTTACAGTCACATGGATAAGGCAAATTAAGTACGGAAATCCAGCACAGATTTGTTTTTTAAAAAAATAAATTGTGTTTACCCCTCTTGGCCAGCAAAAAAAAACCTCAAACAAGTTAATGAGGGTGATGCAGTTGATGTGGTGAACAAAGACTTATAAAAGAGGTTTTTGGTAAACTGCCACATAAGATTGTCAACAAAATTGTGACCCATGGAATAAAAGTAAGTGTCACCATGGATCTGGGGTAGGCTGAGTGACTGAAAATAATGGTAAATACGTGTATTTTGCGTTAGTGGAATGTCTGTAATGTTGGGGGAATTTGCAACTGTACTGCTTAGAGAAGATTGAAGAATTTTGTTAGTGATGCCCCTAATCTTGAGCAATCCAGACAGAATAGATATCAAGAACCAGAGGACTTTTCTATATTTTTGCCAAACACCTTAAATCAGTGATAACATGAGTACCATACTTCTTACTCAGCAAGTGGTTAGGACCTGCAGTACATTGCCTGAAAGTGTGATGGAGGCAGATTCAATGATGGCCTTCCAAAGTGACATCCACAATTAAATCAAAGGGAAGACATTTACAGGGCTGTGGGGAAAAGGCAAGAGAGTGAGGCAAGTTGAACATCTCTTACAGCTCTCTGACATGGTCATTACATGTCTTATAGTGTCCTCTGCAGTCACCATTCTGATTCTTTTATTGATGATGTAGTTACTGCATTCAGGGATTGTCTGTGAAGCTGTGTACTAATTTCAACATTGGTTCTACTTTAGAATTGATATTGATGGTAAAAGTTTCACTAATCATTTACTCTTGTTGCAATGCAGCAATATGACTGGCTTGGAATACATTCTACTACATGCTCAGGAGCCCATACTATATATAATTCGGAAGCAGCATAGATACTCTCCAACTCAAGGTAAGATCTAGCTGTATCAGAGAAGGCAGTTATGACTTCAGTTTGGTTTAAGACCAGAGTTGCAGTGCTTCACGGATCACTGCTTAGAATATTGTTACATTTATGAAGTTTTGATAAAGATTCATTCCAAATTTCTTTGTCCATTTGACTATTCCAAAATAGTTTGTTTTTATTCAAGCTATACTTGGCTACTTTGGGAATGTTCAGCTCAGTTAACAGAAAGTACAAAACATTGCAGCAGAGGTGTATTCCGGTTTTGATGTCAGATGATAAAAATTAAGATGTGAAGTCCAAAGCTGTAGCGTTGACTGATATTTGAATTTTATATAGAAGAGCTCATACAGCTGAAGGAACAAATAGTGGTTGCGGCATTTTCCACCACTCACCATCCAAGTAATTTGTTCTGTGTGGCTGCTCTTCATTATGTTTTGTTTTGTTTTGCTAATTATTTAGATTAGATTAGATTCTCTACAGCATGGAAACAGGCCCTTCGGCCCAACAAGTCCACACCAACCCACCGGAGAGTAACCTACCCAGACCCACTCCCCTACCCTATACTTATCCCTGACTAATGCACATAACACTATGGGCAGTTTAGCGTGGCCATTTCACTTGACCTGCACATCTTTAAATTGTTGGAGGAAACCAGAGCATCCGGAGCAAACGCACGCGAACATGGGGAGAATGCGCAAACTCCACACAGACAGTCATCCGAGACAGGAGTTGAACTCAAGTCCCTGGCGCTGTGAGGCTGCAGTGCTAACTACTGAGCCACCGTGCTGCCATAAAACAAAGTTTGAACCCAGGATCTCCTGTTTATTGGACAGGCGCTTTAATCAATAAAGCCACAGTGCCACACAAATCTTTGTATTTAATGTTTGTAACTTGCAATATAAACCCTGATTTTTGCCTGTTCCTAACTGTCAATGTCCAGGAATAAATGCTTTCCAAATCTCATCAAAATCAGGTCAATGTCAAAGAACAAACTGATGAAAGATCTTAGTATTTCCTAAGTCACCATTAACCAACTGAATGATTCAACTGCTAATTGTGAAGAAGTTGCATTTTTAAAATGTCTCACTGTAAGGTACCAGTTGTTAGTACTAATCACCTATGATATGGGATATGTTTTAATTAACTAAATCGGTTGTATATGCAGTGTGGCTCGCTCAGTTTGCATACCTCTCTGTCTAAAGTCTTCAAACTCTCTGTATTTTCCACATCCTAAATATTAACAAGTATACATTGAGACATTCCAGACTTATAAAACTAATGCCATGTGTATGCATTCTGACAAATAGAAGATTGTAGCTACACTAAGATGTTCTGATGCACTGTGCAGCAATATTGTCACTGCTGGTAATACAGGGGAAAGTCACAGCCAGTTTGCATTATAATTTAAAAAATCAGATCTGTTTTAGCAGCATGGCTGAGGGATAAGTGCTGGGTAAGGTTTCAATATAAGATCTTTTACAAGGACAAAATAAGTAATTGTTTCCAAAATATGACCACTCTGATAATGTAGCATTCCATAAGCACTACGTTGAAGTCACAGTGCAAAGCAAACTGAGCTGGAAGATTTGTTTTTGAACATTTCATCACCATACTAGGTAACATCTTCAGTGAGCCCCCGAATGAAGCACTGGTGGTGTAGCCTGTTTTCTATTTATATGTTTGAGTTTCCTAGGGTTAGTGATGTCATTTCCTGTGGTGACATCATTTCCTATGGTGATGTTATTTCCTGTTCTTTTGGGGATGCCACCACAGGAAATTGACATCACCAAATCTAGGGAATTCAAATATATAAATAGAAAGTGGGCTACACCACCAGTGCATCACTCGGAGGTTCACTGAAGATGTTGCCTAGTATAGTGATGAAACATCTGAAAATGAACCTTCCAGCTCAGTGACCAAACCTACGTCCAAAACCTTAACCTGAGCTACAAATCTTCTCAAAAATTGCTAGTGCAATGCAAATCTGAAGCCTCTGGAATAGTATTTGAATCCATAACCTGCATTAAGAGAATCATCATTTGATGCAGCATGGAAGGAGGCCTTTGGTCCATTGTGTCTGTACCCTAAACATTCTTCTGTCAGAAGACGGAAGGTTTAGGTCCCCTGTAAGAACAATCCAGTTTGTCACTCAGTCATACGAGTGAGATAGCTGCTTAGTGACTGTGCAATTCTTAGGCTTCAGAATAAATTCTTAGCCCATCTATCTGCTGTGGTGGTGTTTGTGTGGATATTAAGATGGCATAGCACTACTTTGCAACATTAGCAAAGATGCTTCTTCGTTCTTCATTTTGCTGCTTTGGGGACTTTGTTTTATGCAGAGTGCCTTCCATGTTATCTCCAATAAATCACTGTACCTCGATTGTAAGCAAGGTGCCTTGAAATTTTATGGGAGATGTGTTAATGTATCATAAAAATACAAGTCTGTTTTGATATTTAGATACAGTTAATGAATAGCTTGGAAAAAGATTGATTTATAAAATATATCTAAGGTTGGGATCCAACTGGTGCTGCCAAAATTCCAGTAATTGTTCCATATTGAACCATTTTACTGATGGCTATTCCAAGTGCCTGACTTAATTTATGCTGCTCTACCATCTCAGTAGTGATTTGCCAGGTTTGTTTCATGCCATGGATGTCATCTTGTCTTAAGGCAATCGTTTGAGCAGCATCAATTATCCTCAGTGCCTTACCCAAGTGTATATTCTGTCTGGATAGTGCTAATCAGTCAGACTGTTCAACTACAAAGGCATCTCAACAAGGTATAATCCACTCTTCATCTGATTTGCACACATTGTAAAGAAGAGCCATAGAGCAGAACCCTTCTCAACCCTAAATTGTATTAAGACTGCCTATCACCTTTGAAGTTGAGATTATTTAATGTACGGATGGAAACTAAAATAGAGAAATTGTGATCTACACAGCCCAATGTCAAACAATTGGAGAAAATTCTGCAAGGTCAAATTAATTAGGGCTAACCACTTGCCAAATCATATTCAAACATAATTTATTTTAAGGATAAAGAATAATTAATCTCTAATTTCAGATTAATTCTTTGTGCTAATTGTATTCCCTCTTCTAGTTACTCCTTTGGCTGACTATTATATCATTGCTGGAGTGGTGTATCAAGCGCCTGATTTGGGATCAGTAATAAACTCTAGAATGGTGGGTGATTTCGCTTCATGTGGTTTTTCATTGCTCTTCAGTGATATGTCTCAATAAAAAATGATTTATTTTGAATAAGTGAACATTGATGAGGTTGCTGAGAACACTTAAACTGGGGAGCCAGTTCAATTTATTGTACGTGTGGTACAAATTGGCTTTTTTTGTAACCTGCCTTGTCTGCAAGAAAGAAAAGAACAAAATGTCTTTTCTTCTGTCCCTCCAGTGTAGTTGCATTATGCACAACAGTGAAAATTGAAAGAAATTGTGTAATGTGTTACATTTTGTGTTGCTGATTCACTTGTCGAAAAAGGCATTAAACTGAGAGAGAAAACTAACGTCAGGTTTAAATGCAGCCATTTCATTAAAGCTTTACAAACAGATCATGGAATGCAATAATACAGGAGGGCAACATTTGGACTATTGAGTCTGTCCTGGTTCTTCTAAAGGGTAATTCTTTTAGTCCTACTCTCATTTTTTTTCTCTATAGCTCTGCACTTTTCCTCCTTCAAGTGTTTATCTAATCCATTTTTGAAGGTTATTATTGAGTTTGCATTCACTCTCCTGTTCAGAGTGAATTCTAAATCCTAACACTTTTCATAAATAGGGTTTTTCCTCATGTCCCTTCAGATATTTTAGTCAGTGATGTGAAGTTTGTGACCTCTGTTTATTGATCCTTTAACCATTGGAGAGTTTCTCTTTGTGTACTCTAACTTTATAATTCATGATTTTTAAACAATTCTATGAAATCTCCTCTTAGTATTCTCTATTCTAAAAAGAATAACCCTGGGCTCTGCAATCCAGCCATATAGATGTAATCCCTCATCCCTAGAATCATTCTACTTAATCTACTGTCACTTTGCCAAAGCCTTCAAAACCTTTCTAGGATGTGGCAGCCTAAAGTGGACATAGTGCTCAAGCTGGGCCAGAACTAACATACTTAATGGTTCTCTGTGTCTCTAATTATAAAGTGGGGAATGCCAAATGCTTGATTAACTGCTCATTAACTCATGCCACTTTCAAAGGTTTGTACAGAAATCATTCTCAAGGTCTTTGCGTTCTTTAAATACTGCGCAATATATATTTAGTAATTATAATTGTCTGCATTCTTGGTATCAAAATGTGTCACCTAAGTTTGTAACACTACATTTAATCTGCCATATGTCCACCCATTCCATCAACCTCTGTATGTTCTCTTGATGTTGGCTGCTATACCTCCAAGTTTTGATCATTGCAAATTGCAAGACTTTACTCTGTACCCCTAAAGGCAAGTTCTCTGAAGAGAATTAAAGGGTTGTTGTCAGCACCTCAGCAATCTTGGATGCATAGCATGTGGACCAGGTTGTTTCCATGAATCCCTTGAACCCATTATGGATAGCGTGAAGTCTGCACGATTGCCACATTTGGTTCTGGCATGTGCAGATATTCTCTCAGTTTAACAAGTGTTTTGAAACTGAAATGTGTTGGTACTTGTGTAATTAGAATACTGCATAAACCTCTGTGTAATGGTGTTGAACTACACTGTGCATCTAGACATGCTCACTTCAAAGTGTATAACACTCTGGCCCATGTGCAAATCTCAGTTTCCTTTCAAGTCGGCATTTCTTTTCAGGCACTGTGAAAAGAAGACTGCATTACTGGAGATGTGGCAACTGATGCATTGCTTTTATTTCCCTGTACCCAAACTAGCTGACAGCAATACATGCAGTTCAGTCTGCATTTGATGAAGCCATGTCTTACTGCCGATACCATCCTTCCAAAGGATATTGGTGGCATTTCAAGGATCAAGATGAGAGGGGTGAGTTCCAGTATGGAAATACCAGGGAGTTTGCTAATTTCTTCCAAAAGTGGCCACTTCCACAAAATAATATACTGTCAGCTGGAAAAACATAACCTGACATGGAGCACTCAGCTGTGGATGCAGGACCCTCCTGTTTTGTATATTGTCTTAGCAAACCTTTGTCATGAGCTAGAGAATTTTAGAGATTGTATAAAGGCAACAGAATGTTAGAAGTGGACTGATCCCACTACTTTGTGACTGCATAGTGGATCAATTTCTCATTCAGTTTGAAGTATCCGGGGAAACCATGACCCTGCTTAAATTCTGCTGTTTGTCCACTGTCCTAAAGAAACTGTGCACACGTATAATGAGCGTATTCAGAGAGCCAGCAACAAATAAAGGGCTTACATCACCTATGCTTTATTTCACGAAAGCAAATTCACTCCATCAGAAGGTCTGTAGAATAGTTGTATATTATGATACAAGCAATACAAAGTGATAAATGAGAAACAGTTTAGTGATTGAGGTATTGAGGGTTTCAATCCCTCTGCAGTAATTTGACAATTTGAATTGATGTTCATCAATGTGACTTCAAAGGTATTAGATTATTTTTAAAAATTGCTTCACTATTTACAGAAGGTAATGGACCACTCTTACTCTGTCTGACCTATACGTGGCTCCAGTCTCGCAGCAATGTCATTGATTCTTAAAACCCTTTTAAGGTGCAGCATTTCAACTGCAGCAAAGAATGGCAAAATCCCAGAAGTCCCTTACTAATAGCACTGTCGATATACCTACACTGCAAGACTGTAGCTATTCAATATTCTGTTCAGATAATGAGGGAGTGGCAATAAATGCCAGTCTTGACAGAGAATTATCTCCTGAGAATTATTTTTTAAAGAAGGAGGTAAAGAAGATGTCAGACACTCCAAAATGTCTGCAAATTATATTACTGCAGCAGGTCAGTGAGCTAGTAGGAATTGTCTTGAAAGGTTATGAATGACTATCACTGCTTTTATAATGCCATGAAACAGTGACCTGAGTACACCTCAATAAGAAAAGCAACTGTGAAAATCTGTCATTGACTTCTCTCTCTTGGCTGAAACAATTAACTGAACATCCAGATTCTGTGATCCTTCCTGTTAACAGCAAACAGGATCTTAATTTTTTTTAATGATTTACTTGTGATTTAGTGATTTCAAGCTGGTGTCTGTTTCGTAAATTAGTGGCCCAATTGACTGTCTGAATACTGAGCTGAAAATGTGTTGCTGGAAAAGCACAGCAGGTCAGGCAGCATCCAAGGAACAGGAGATTTGACGTTTCGGGCACAAGCCCTTCTTCAGGAGTCTGAATACTGAGCCCTGATCACTGACCTGCTCCATCTGAATTATTGTTACTGCAGTGAAGTTCAGAACGTTGACACTAACAGCCATGTGACAAATGTAGCAGATACAGCCATCTACTGCCATGTGTGGTGCAATTTGCAGTCAGCAAAACAGTGCATCGTTTGTTAGGTGCACTCTGCAACCACTGATCTCAGAATAACTCCACACAGTTGGAAGCAAAGTCATCATCTTTACACCCAGCACCTCTGTGTATAGATTCCTGGCTGATAAGTTTATAATATTTTGTGCTCATTTTCAGTTTTGGCCGAAAAAACAGATGGCTACCCATTGACCAACAGAATTTCCTTGTCCAGAATTACATTCTACATCATGCCAAATCCACATAGTGAGAGAGCGAGCTTCTTGCATCTTGGTTCTAACGCATTCTAAAATGGCATTTTCACTAAATATTTTCCTTCTTGAAGTGGGACTTGTAAATTGCTGAGAAAGTAGATATGTGAGTGTTAATAAATGCAAATGATTAAAACTTCTGCAACATTTTCTATCTCAAGAATACACCATAGCTTCGCTTATGAAGTGAAAGGCCCAGACCTGTGGCCTACCTTTCAAGTTCAATAAAGTGCCTGAGTAGCAGAGAGGAACTTTCTGTGATAGTGAAATTGGTTATGCAATACCTCTAAAAGGGATCAAGTTCATTAACTTACATCCAGCAAAAACATTTTTCAACTCCTTTTGGAAACAAATTACATTCTAACCATCTTTTCATTTCAACTCTTTCTGTTCATCCTGTCCAGATAAAGTAAAGCCAAAATCGAAAAAGAAGGAGGAACCAAGTTCGTTGTTCCAGCGTCAGAGAGTGGATATGTTGCTCCTGGATATTCGGCAAAAATTCCAACCCAAGTTTATTCAGGTAATTGTCTGTAACTTACCATGTTCCTTTGTTTCAAATAAGTAATTGAAAAAACAGTATAGATATAGAAGGTAGTACTGAAGTGTTTTTTTTTAATTCCACAAGACATAGAGAAAGTGAAAGGTTTAGATCTTATAGTGGGCAAGAATGGATTTCACTGAGCTATACAGTGCCATAGATTGACTGACCATTATACACTTTGAGAGGCTTGGAGGTAGCACCCATTTACAAATCTCACTTCAAGAGCCAACACAGTCTGTCACTTTGCAACTTAATGAATAGCTCCAATTTGGCTTTAATGGGATCTGAACCTGACTTGATTTTAAAAAGAAAGGTTTGTCATTATTCTAAACAGACTAAGGTTATAAGCTTTCAACCAAAAGCACATGTCATGCAGGTTTGATGTGCTACTCCCAAAGAGTGTGGGTTTGAATAATTTCATTCATACATCTCACCTGATCATTTGAATTTTCCTTTGAGGGGTGGTCGGAAGAGATCTTGTTAGTTGCAGTGTAAACATAGAGGTGATTTTCCCCCATTATTTCTTTTTCTCTTATTTACATCTACAACAAAAATGTGGCCACAATTTCAGTATACCATTGTAACTACTGAACGATGCAGTGTCAGAACTTGAATTTTCTTTGTTGCTTGGATGTCCCGAAGTGTTCCTTATATTGCCTGTTGGTTTCATTTTCAGCCCAAATCTGGAGACAAGCCTGTGCCAGGTGAGTATTTTTATCCTGAATCAAGCTAATTTCGATCAAACTTCTCAACTAATATTTTGACTGCAAACATTTCTGTGTTTATATTTCTGCTTTTCAGTGGAGCAAGTGAAGAAAGAAGCCGAGCCAACAACCGAGACCATCAAACAGGAAGAAAAAGACTCCACAAAGAACTCTCAGCAGAGCTCAAGCACCAAAGCCCCCCCTGAGAAACGAATGAGACTCCAATGAAGAGACTTTTCTGACTCTCTGGCTCAATTGTTGTGAGCCATTGAACCTTTGGACTTGATTTTGTATAGATGTGATTTTTTTTTGTGCTTTTTATTTTTATATGTCAAGCATGAAATGGGTTCATCTCCAGGAGATGCTTAATCCTTTCAGTTCTCAATCCTTGTCCAATGCCAAGATTGGGTCTGTTCTTATTGCTTCAGACATTTTCTGCAGAACGTCCTGCTTCAGTGGATACGAAGAGGAATCGGTAAAAAGATGTGCAGTTGTAATTTTAAGAATTACAGTATAAAAAGATAAAGCTTAGACTAAGTGGTGAGACTTCTGATGCTTGTAATATTGAGGAAATTAGTGTAAAAGATGGTTTATTGTACATGGGTGTTATTATCCCATGACACCATTCTTTAACCAATGGATATCCATGGGCAATAGAAATTGGAATCTCATCAAAATACATGGACACTATTCCAGCAAAGTTGTGATCTGGTGGCCATTTATAAGCAAGATTTACTTGCTACTGATCAAAAGCTACTGATTTTTGTATATTGATAGCCAGCGATGGTGTTTTATTTGTAGATTATTCTGCCCACTGTGTTGCTAATGATGCAGTGCTGCTTTCCATCTGACTGAGATTAGGAACGTATTACTTGGAAGTGTGAATGCAAGAGCTATTGCAGTGTACATCTTAGCAATTCATTGTGTTGTTTTGTAAAAATATAGATTATTAAGAATCAATGGGCCAACAGATCCCCACCTGATGCCTTACTTGGTAAAGGCAGCTTTTGGAGAAGCGTAAAGCAAAAAGCTTCCACATTTGGCAATTAATGTGTTGGAATAAACTTCGGGAAGATCGTGATGGTTTTGCAGCTTATGCTAGAATCCATTCCTGAGTTCATATGCAAAGTGGGAATAGAATCAGCCAAGGGCTGCGCTTTGAAATTCAGAGTGCAGTTATCTATTGAGAAAAATAGAACGGGTGTTGTGTGGTTACTAAGATCTGAACAACTTTATTTCAGCAGGAGACAGGACCTCCAGAATATCAAAGTGGAAAATTTGTAAAGGTAAAGTTGTACAATAGCTTCCATTTAACTGGCTCAGTCCCATGCAATTCACTGCTTGAAGTTTCTGCCTTTTGCAAAGTCCTTTGCTGTGTAAGGAGAGTGGAGTGGAATTAGTGAGTAGGATCCCAAAAGGAGTAAGTTAGAAATAATTTGATCTTTAAGTTTAAATAAACATAATTTTAAAATAGTGTAACTAAAGGTCTGCCTGTCTGTTATTGGAAGTAGAATTAAAAATACAATTTTTTGTATCAATGAATAAAGAAGTCTGAAATTGTTTTGTACAGATTTTATTTTTAAGTATATTTAAGATGAACTTGTTGACATCCTGTGACGTTGCACACAAAATCAAGAGTACTGCAGATTCATTTGGAAGGAATTGGACAAATCGAAGGTGGAAGGAATCTAGGAAAAAAGCTTTGGGCAGTGTGGAAAATTGTGATCCTTGTACATTCATCAGAACCAAAATATCTCCTTAGTTGTGAGTGGAAGGGATTGATAAGCCAAAAGCACAAATGCTGAGCTTATTTTTTGATAGGCACTGATTTTTGTTTAAATGAATAGGCGGTGTCTTCTCTGCCATTCCCTTGCCCAATATTACAATGGCAAAACAGAAGCAAAAAAAAACTGGAAATCACATTGGGTCAGGTGGCTTCCATGGAGAGAGAAAACAAGCTAATGTTTTGGGTCTAGATGACCCTTCATCAGAGTGGTGCTTCGACAATGGGGAAAACTGGTTTGGGAGTAGCAGATGAAGATATATCGGCATAGAAGTGCAGCTAGAAAATTAGATCACAGTCATCTCTGTTCAAAAGCTGCAGTAGTTAGAGGCATGGCATTGGATTAGGGCAGGAAATGAGTGAGGAAGGGTATCACTTGCAAGGCAAAATCTTGAAATACAGTCAAAATCAATTAATGCTTAAACTCACCTGTATTTAACATTTAAATTTGCTTGGAAAATTGGAGCAAAATTAAATGACAGTGACTGTTTTAATATTGCACCAAATGGTTTGGTGTAAAGTTTCTGCTACATCTTCCTATGCAATTGCAGAAGGTACAAAACTTATTGTTTACCTCCTCACTATGTAAGGTCCCTGACACACTTCCCAGGTGAAAGTGATTTACCTGTGCTTCGTTCAATCCAGTCTACTGTATTCGCTGCTCACAATGTGGTCTCCTCTATACTGGGGAGGTGAAGTGTAGACACTTGATGACTTTGAGGAGCACCTCCACAAAATGACCCTGAGCTTCCAGTTACGTGCCAATTCTTTGCACCACTATATTCTCTGGCCAATATTTCTGTTTCATGCTTGCCACAGTGCTTGAGCAAAGCTCAATGCCAGCTGGAGGAACAACATCTCATCCTACAGCCCTCAGGATTCAACATAAAGTTTAACAATTTTAGAGCACAAGGACTTTCCTACATGTTTGTTCTCCATCCTCATACTTCTCTCTCTCTCTCTCTCTCTCTCTCTCTCTCTCTCTCTCTCTCCTTTGCTCAGTCATTAGCATGATCACCTGTAACCTTGCAAACAAGGAAGCAAATCCAGCAGCAGTATTTAGATTCAGCAAGATCATAGAGTGATCTAGTCAGAGAGAATCTGAGGAGGGGAGAGAGGACGGGGAATGTTGAGGTATTTGAATGGGGAAGGGTCAAGTTTAAATGTGTGCGCTTGGCCACTGTTCAATGTTCCTAACTTTGCCAGATTCTCACCCCCTGTCTGAGGTATATCAAAAGGGATTCAAAAGTTCACCAATCAAAGCAAGTTCTAATAAATGATAACACTTGAAAAATATAATTTCAAGGCAAGTATTCTGTTTAATAAATCATATAGCACTTCCAAATTATTGTCTGATGTTTCCTTGGCTCATGTTCCATCCCTTGTGCCTGTTTCAGTGAGATCATGGCTGGTCCTTGGATCCCTTTGGTTAACAAAAATCTATCAAATTCTGCTTTAGCATTAATAATTGGTCCAGTTATTGGTTGCCATTTCAGGAAGAAAATTCCAAATTTCTACCCCCCTTTGTGTGAAGAAATGCTTTCTAATTACAGTCCTTGTTGTAACTCCAGCATTTTCTCCTGGCCTTATAATTCCAGATTATCAGCAATACCTTCTCTATTTATTTGAAAACTTTGATCAAATTACACATGATGTATATAGATTCCATGCAATGCAAAGTCTAGCTTGTATAATTTCCCATTATTTAAACCTTGGAGCCCTTGTATCATTCTGGTAAATTGCTTTGCACTTCATCCAAGGCTGTCATATCAGTGCTAAGGTACTGATACTGATCCAAACGACTCTATTCCCCAGGTGGGCTGCAAACAGAATTTTATATAGTTGAATAATGACTTCTATTCCCTTGCAATCCAGTCCTTCAGATCTGAAGGCCAGCATTTCACTCCTTTTCATTCATAGAAACATAGCTGGGAGCAGGAGGAGGCCATTCGGACCTTCGAGCCTCCTTCACCATTCATAGTCATCATGGCTGATTGCCCAATTTAATTGCGTAATCCTGCTTTCTCCCCTTAACCTTTGATCCCATTTGCCCCAAGTGCTATATCTAGCCGCCTTATGAGTACATTCAATGTTTTGGCATCAATTACTTCCTGTGATAATGAATTCCACAGGTTCACCACTCTTTGGGTGAAGAAATATCTACTCATCTCTATCCTAAATGGCCTACTCCAAATCCTGAGACTGTGACTTTGGCAAAAATAATATTAATCTCTCAATCTTTCCTCATACATATTTTATTATATGTCTCCAGTGCTACAAGTCTGTTTTCATGTGTTAATAGCTTTTCACCTTTTGCCACAACTCCAACTACATTGCTTACGTTGTCAATCTTTTGTGTCATCACCAACAAGAAGCACAAAGGAATGGGATGTCAAAGGAATGATGCAGAAAGGGAGAAAAGAACAGAAAAAAGAAAAGAGTTGCATGAGACATGTTTAGCAGAACTGCTGGGTATACGCAGTGGTGGGGGGAGAAAAAAAATCCGAGAGCTAGTAAAGAGCACAACTGACATGTCCTTCCTTCCCAATGTAGAAGATAAGCACTCCTGGTTACATTTATCAATCTGGTACAGAGCCTCACCTACTCAGAACATGCTGAAAAACTGTGAACTCAAGTGCTTTGTGTGCTTTAAAATGAAGTTGCTGGTAAAATCTAAATGCCAGTATGTGCACCCAGCAGGCAAGCTTCTAAGACTGAAGTAAGATTTATCCATTAATCTAAGCTTCGGGCAAAATCTTGAAAATTCTGAACTTTGTATAATTAACATTGTTTTTTCAATCATGAAATGACAAAGAAGCTGCTGGACAGTATTGAATCACTATAGCTGTACTGTCAGTTTTAGACTCCCTCTAGTGTAACACATTTTAATGGCTTCACAGAGGTCAAAATCCATTAGGGTTGTGAATAAATTGCCTGTGTTCCCAGTTCTTAATTGCATTGTTTCCAATATGACTGTTTTCCAAAGGATAAACGTAAATCCCACTTTCATGTGCTCAATGACAACAAACTGAAAAATGATTAATATATACTCAAATTCAGATAGAAAGTGTTGAAAGGAATGCATGAACACATCAACCTTAGTTTTGCAATATTTCCAAATTCTATTCCCTAGTTATTTGATGCTTTACATTGATTTAGTATGAACATGCAAGAAGGACAGTCTTTTCAATAACAAAAATATTAATTCTGGGACTATAGTCCTTTTTGGTAATGGTGTGTGGTGAGGTAGTGATGTGCCTCTCTCTCTTGAGTTGCTGCAGTTTAGTAAAACCTAAACAAGTTCTGAACCAAATTCTATGTCATGTCTGTTACCCCTACAGTTTGCTTCAATACTTAAAGAACTGAGGAGATTTTTTAAAAAGACTATTCCAATTCTGCTTCATTATTTAAGTATCATCCTTACAAAGCAATCAATGTCCCACTACCACTCAGAGATTAGATTTCTGGTCAGAGATGGGGAATTCGTGTTTTCAAGTCAATGCAATCCATTTGCATAGACTCATGCCAGAACACAAGTGGTAGCAGTTTGTTTGGTGGTTCTGAGAACAATGAGAGGCACAAACTGGTAATAGCGAGAACTCAGGGGTTGGTATTTTACAATTCCATAATAAGGCCAGTCTAGCTAACAGCCTGATGTCATTTTCAGGGATCTAACCTGCAGACAATGTTCCAGACATTACCATCTCTAGGTACAACCTGTATCATCCGAAGGACAGGTCTTCCAGAAGGGATGGTATACTTTTCAACATTGTATCTGACTCCATGAAACCTTGTGGCTTCAGGTTAAACATAATGCTAATTTTCACTCTAGCCCCTTCTCTGATGGCTCAGTACTTCTCCATATTCAACATGAATTGGAAAAAGTGCTGTGAGTGGCAATAGCCCAGAATGCACTGTGGGTGGGGACTTTGATGTCCATCACCAAGAGTGGCTCAATAGCATTATTACTGAGCAAACTGTTTGAGTCCGAAAGGACATAGCTGCCAGATTAGCTGCGGGAAATTGACAAGAATATAACTTAACTGACCTCATCCTCACCAAACCTTCCTGTTGCAATTGACATAGGTTGCATAGTCCTTCTGGAGATGATGTCCTGTATTCACATTGAGGATGACCTTCATTCACTGCCATTGAATGGTATAGATTTCAAACAGAATTATCAGCTCAAAACTGGGCATCCGTGAGGCACTGTGGATCATCATTGGCTACACAATTATAATCACCCATTCTACCATTGCAGTCAAACTTTGAGATCAACTGTGGTTCAATGAAGAGTGTATGAGGGCAAGCCTGGAGCAGCACCAGAAATACCTAACAATGAAGTAGACCTGGTGAAGTTGCAATAAAAACTAGATGTGTGCCAATCACTTGAAGCAGCACAATTTCATTAGATATAGGAGCAGAATTAGGCCATTCAGCCCATCGAGTCTGCTCTGCCATTTGATCATGGCTGATATGCTCCTCACCCCCATTTTCCTGCCTTCTCTCCATATCCCTTCAACCCATCACCAATTAAACATCTGTCTATCTCCTCCTTAAATTTACTCACCGTCTCAGCGTCCATCACACTTTGAGGTAGCAAATTCCACAGATTCACAACACCTTGGGAGAAATAGTTTCTCCTCAACTCTGTTTTGCATCAGAGTTACATGATTACACGGCCAACAAATCTAAGCTCTGCTGTCCACATTCAGTCATAAATGGTGGTGGATAATTAACAACTCACTGAGGAGGAAGCTCCACAAATATACCTCTTCCCATTGACAGGGGAACCTAGCTCATCAGTGTGAAAGATAAGGCTGAAGCATTTGAACCATCTACAGCACAAGTGCCAAGTGGATGATCAAACTTTGCATCCTCTGGTGGTCCCCAAGATCACAGATGGCGTTTTTCATCCAATTTGATTTGCTCCATGTGATATCCAGAAGCAATCGGAGGCACGGAGTACTGCATTGTTTGTGGGCCCTGACAACACTTCGGTAAAAGTACTGAAGATATGTAGTTCAGAAGCTGCTGCACCTCTAGCCAAGCTATTACAGTATAGCTACAACACTGACATCTACCCGACAAAGTAAAGAATTGCTCACGTGTCCTTTCCACAAAAAAGCAGGACAAATCCAACCTGGCTAATTTTTACCACATCAGTCTTCCCTCAATTATTTGTAAAGTGATGGAAGGGGCTATCAGCAGGGCTATGAAATAACACGTGTAAAGGATGCTTAATTTGGATTCCACCAGGGCCATTTGAACCTTGGTTCAAACATGAACAAATAGCTGAATTCCGGAAGTGCGGAGGGCTTTATATCGAGCAATAACAACCAAACACATGGAAAGACCAGGATAACATCAAGCTTGGCTGACAAGTGACACCCCAACCCTATCCCATTCCCAAGTCTCCAACTCGGCACTGTCCTCTTTACCTGTCCATCACCTTTCCCATCATCTGCTCCACCCTCCTCCCCGACGTATCACCTTCCCTCCCACATTCATCTACCTATTGCATTCTCAGCTACCTTCCTCCAACCCCACACCTCTCCCATTTAACTCTCAGCCCCTCCCCCATCCCACAAGTCTCATTCCTGATGAAGGCTTATACCTGAAATGTCGATTCTTCTGCTCTTCGGATGCTGCCTGACCTGCTGTGTTTTTCCACACACTCTCAACTCTGATTTCAAGCATCTGCAGTCCTCACTTTCTCCTCCTGGCACCTGACAAGTAACATTGTCACCATACAAATATTAGAAAATTTCCAATTCCAACATACAAGAATCTAACCATCTTCCTATGGCACTCAATGGTTTTTCTGTTGCTGAATTCTCCACTAGGAGATCTCATTGACCAAAAAGTGAATTGGACTAGCCATATAAATACTGTGGCTCAGTGATTAGCACTGCTGCCTCACAGCACCAGGGCAACTGTGTGGAGTTTGCATATTCTCCCCGTGTCTGCATGGGTTTCCTCCAGTTTCCTCCCACAGCCCAAAGATGTGCAGGGCAGGTGAATTGCCATGCTAAATTGCCAGTAGTGTTAGGTGGATTAGTCAGAAGGAAATGGGTCTGGATGGGTTACTCTTTGGAGGGTCGGTGTGGACTTGTTGGGCCAAAGGGCCTGTTTCCACACTGGAGGGAATCTAGTCAATCTAGACAGATTAGAGGCTTGGAGTCCTGTATCCTACCTCCACAGTACCTGTTCACCATCAACAATTCACCAGTCAGAAATACTTCCCACTTGTCCAAAGCTACTCAAGAAGCTTGTCACCATTAAAATAAAGCACCCTTCTGGATAGCACCCCATCCACCACCTTCAATATTCACTCCCTTCACCACTGACAACAGCTGTTTATGCCATCTACAAGAGGCATTGCAATAACTTGCATACTCCCCCAATAGCAACTTCCAATTCCACAACCTCTACCAGCTATAATGACATGGTTATCAGATGATTGGAAACATCACCCTATGCAAGTTGCCTCCAAAACACAAACAGTCTTGATTTGGAAATGTATCGCTGTTCCATCACAGGGTCAAAGTCCTGGAACTATCACCCTAGCCATGATTTAGAGATGCCGGTGTTGGACAGGGGTATACAAAGTTAACAAAATCGTACAACACCAGGTTAAAGTCCATCAGGTTTATTTAGAAGCATGAGCTTTCAGAGTGCTACTCCTTCATCAGGTGGTTAAAGTTAACCTGAGAATGTTAACTTTTTAAAATAGGTTTGTGATTTACATATGAAAGAAGTGAAACTAACATGGTCATTCTAACAGATGAGAGACTTAACAAACAATCAAGATATTTTTCAATGTATAATTTCAGTTACATCACAGTGTAAACTTTTGCTATAAATTCTGTGTCTTACAATTGTGTATTCCACAACCACCTGATGAAGGAGCAGCGCACTGAAAGCAAGTGCTTCCAATTAAACTTGTTAGACTATTAACATAGAAATTCCACCTAATCTGCACATCGTTGGACTATGAAAGGAAACCAGAGCACCCAGCTGACCAAAAAGACCTTGAAATGCAGGTTCATAGCTCCTTGAAAGTGGAGTTGCAGCTAGATAAGATAGTGAAGGAGGCGTTGGATATGCTTTATTGGTCAGTGTATTGAGTACATGAGTTGGGAAACCATATTGCAGCTGTACGGGACATTGGTTAGGCCACTGCTGGAATATTGTGTGCAATTCTGATCTCCTTCGTATCAGAAAGATGTTATGAAACTTGAAAGGGTTCCGAAAAGATTTACAAGGAAGTTGACAGGGCTGGAGGATTTGAGCTATACAGAGAGGCTGAACAGGCTGGGGCTCTTTTCCCTGGAGCATTGGAGGCGAGGGGTGACTTTATAGAGGTTTATAAAATCATGAAGGGCATGGATAGGATAAATAGACAAAGTGAGTCCAGAACGAGAGGGCATACGTTTAGGGTGAGAGGGGAAAGATTTAAAAGAGACTTAAGGGACAACTTTTTCATGTAGAAGGTGGTATGTGGATGGAATGAGCTGCCAGAGGAAGTGGTGGAGGCTAGTACAATTGCATTTGGATGGGTATATGAATAGGAAGGGTTTGGAGGGATATGGGCTGGGTGCTGGTAGGTGGGACTAGATTGGGTTGGGATATCTGGTCTGTTTGGATGGGTTGGACCGAAGGGTCTGTTTCCATCTCTATGAGTCTATAACCTGGTGTCGTATGATTTTTAACTTTGTATCACCCTAACAGTACTGGAGATGTGCCTACACCCCAAGGAACGTAGCCCTTTGCTGCCATCCCTCAAGGGCAATTAGATTTGGGCAATAAATGCCTTAGCCAGTGATACACACATCCCATGAATGTATAAGAATGAGGAGAGTGAGAATGAAAGATTAGTTTTAAAAAAAGGATTCTTACATAAACATGTCTGTTAACTGTGTATTACTAATGTTTAGCATTTTAACAATGGTAGTAAGTGAGTAAAAAAGCAGAGTTCAGAGAGTAGAGAGATTTCAGGTGACATATTTAGCAATTTATAATGATTTTACTTTGGATTTCTTCAACTAAACACTAATCAAATTCTTAAGTTAATTTGATTTTGTACCTCTGACAAGAGTTTTGCACTTGTTGTCTGGAGGCTTGAAGGCTTTTCCAATGATCCATAGGTAGAAGAGGTTTCTGTCTAATCTAACTCAAATTCTGGATAACCTTCACCATGGGGCAGAGACCAGATATACCATAGAAATAGATCAATGAAACAACAATTTTCTTTATGTTTAGAAAGATTAAGAGCCATGATTCAAGTTCTTCTCAGAAACAATGCCTGAAATCTTGGTGAAGAAGGAGAGTATGGTGAGAGTAGAGTGTGTTGGATGCCTTAAGTTTTCTGTGGAAGCTCACAGTTCTTTCTTTAGACTGTTTATAAATGCAGGCATGTTCACTGCACACATATCAGAATCTCAACAGGGAATTTAGTTATTTCCAATTCACTGCAGCACAATATTTAAAATATTTGTTCTATTTGGTTGCATTTAACTAAGGCAGCCTAGAACTATTATTTTAATTTATGAAAGAAATGCTTTTGTAACTTCAAATATTAAGTAAATAGACTGTCACAGTTGCAATCAGTTGGTCATGAAATATTATGCACACTGCCTTGTCTACGTGTATAGATATTTAAAACATTAGAGAGAGCCAAGGGCTCTCAGAGAACGAAATCAATTCTCTACATAAATGGATGTAAGTAAGAAGAATGATGGGCTGAGAGAGACAAAAGAAAACTTTGGATTTACAATAGATGATTTTTCAAGTCCACTAACTTCTCCATCAGAGCATCACATTTGCAGTTGATCTTTTTTTTTGTCCTTCCTGCAACTATTTGAAAGATTATTTTTGATATCCATCACTCTTTGAGTACAAGGGTTTTTTTCCTCACAGAAATCAGTCTGAACTATATGGTCAAATTCCTACTTGGATTTATTATCATTAAGTTCACTGGAACAATCATATGTAAAGGAGATTGATGAATTTGATATGATTTAGTTTAAAATATCATTGTATGAAAACATTTTAAAATCTAACAATTTGCGAAAAGATCTAATATCTTGTATGCAATTGACTGTTTTCTTATTAAAGGGGTTTGCTTGAAAAAGTGACAGCAATCAAAGAATTGGAAAAGTAGCAAGTATTCCAAATTTCAGTTATCCATCCGTTTTAGAAATTCATTTGGTGGAGTAGTGATTGATCAGTCGATCAGCCTCTCTCCAGCCCGACAGCAGTGCTCCATGGCTGGTGCTGTGGTAGCTCCGATGTGTTGCTTCACCAGCAAATAAAATCTGCAGCGTCTAGAATCAGAGAGACACGATTTAAGTTGCAACAGCTAAGCATTTTTTCATGATTTGTATAACATGGATTCATCAGCATGAGGGATGACAATATTGGAGTGAGTGCAATATTTTCCATTTATCATGCAACAAGCGATCAGTCTAATTGTTTAATAGAAACCTCAATACCACATCTTCAGCTAACGTATCTCATTTGTAGCCTTCATCAGTCTGCTTTTGTTTCAGATTTTCAGCATTAACAGTATTTTGTGTTTATTTTGGATATTACTAAGTTATTTTCATTATCAATACAGCTGTGACCAATATTTGTAATATGAATAACAACTACCTTGTGCATGACACCCTATTGAAGTATAATAACCAGGAGCCTTCAGGAGTAGGTTAGAGAGAATCGCATTCACATCTACACTGTGCTTACATACATCTGTAACAACTAAATGTATTTAGTTGGTAAGATTATCTCTGGATATCCATGCAGCATTTTACAGAAGCTTTGAACATCATAACAGAAAAAATATTCATTGGATGTTCAGAAAGTTATTAAACCTAGCAAAAAAAACATTAAGTTTCAGTCATTCAATTGAATGAATTGAAGACCATCAACTGCAAGACACCATCTAAGCCATATATCATCCTGACTTGGATACGTTCCTTTATCATTACTGCGTCAATGCAATGGCATTTCCCATCATTAACATTCTGGGAGCACAATCACTACAAAAACTGCTATGATTCATAGAATCATACACTACAAAAGAGGCTCTTCAACCCATCGAGTCTGCACCATTAAAATCTACATTAAATCTACTAATCCCACTTTCTGGCACATGGCCCATATCCTTCAATGTTGTGACACCGATCAAAGTGCTCATCAAAGTACTTCCTAAAGGTTGTCAGGTTTCTCTCCTCAACTACCCTTCCAGGTTATGCATTTCAGATTCCCAGCACTTTCTGGGTGAAAATAAATGCCTCAGGTCCCCTATAAACCTCTTGTCTTTCACCTTTAAATTGTGCCTCCTTGTTATTGACCCCTTAAATTAAGGGGAACTGTTGATTTCTATCCACTCTGTCCATTACCCCCCCACCTCCCCCCCACCCCTCCTTTTGTCTTATGGACCTTAATGAGGTCCCCTCCAGCTTTTATTGTTCTAGAGAAAACAACCTGAACTTATCCTGCCTTTCTTCATAACTAAACCACCCCCACCTTGACAACACCTTGGTGAACATCCTCTGCACTCCTTCTGGCATAATCATATCCTTCCTATAGCGTGGTGACCCAAAGTGCACCTAG
Source organism: Hemiscyllium ocellatum (assembly GCF_020745735.1). Taxonomy (NCBI): domain Eukaryota; kingdom Metazoa; phylum Chordata; class Chondrichthyes; order Orectolobiformes; family Hemiscylliidae; genus Hemiscyllium; species Hemiscyllium ocellatum. The sequence goes on from NC_083408.1 coordinate 39,102,512, forward strand.
TACTCCAGTCATGGCCTAACTTAAGTTTTGAACAACTCCAACATAACCTCCCTGTTCTTATAGTCTTTGCTATTACTGATAAAGCCAAGTGTCCTGTAAGCTGTCTGAACTACTCTATTAACTAGTCCTGCCTTCACAGATGAGCACCACAAGATCTTTCTGTTCCTCTGAGCTTTCTAATGCTCCGTCATTCATTGAGTACTCCCTTGTCTTCTTCTAAAGTGCATCATTTTACACTTATAAGGATTAAATTCTATCTGCCACTCATCTGCCCACTGACCAACCCATCTATATCTTCCTACAACCTAAGACTATTAAACACCTGGCTAATTTTCATGCCATCTGTAACCTTACTTATCATCTACCCACATTCTCATTTATATTGCTTACGTATGAGGAGTCACAGAGTCATACAACACAGGAACAGACCCTTTGGTCCAACTCATCCACACCGACCAGACATTCCAATCTGACCTAGTCCCATTTGCCAGCATTTGGTCTGTATCCCTCCAAACCCTTCCTATTCATATACCCACTCAGATGCCTTTTAAATGTTGTAATTGTACCAGACACCATCACTTCCTCTGGCAGTTCATTCCATACATGCACCAACCTCTGCATTAAAAAGTTATCCCTCAGGTCCCTTTTAAATCTTTCCCCTCTCACCTTAAAACTATGTCTTCTAATTTTGGACTTCCTCATACTAAAGGGACCCAGCACAGATCCCTAATGTATGTCATGTACACTGGCCTCCAGTCATATAAACAATCTTCTATCACTCCCCTCTGTTTCTTACTGCAATGCCAATCCAGCTTGCCAAATTACCCTGGATCCTATATGCTTTTAACCTCTTTAGCAGTCTCCCATGTGGGACCTTATCAAAGGCTTTGTGAAATCCATGTAACCTACATCAATTTTACTACTCTCATCTACACAACTGATTACCTTCTTGAAAAGTTAACTCAAAATTATTAGGCATGACCTCCTTTTAACAAAGCCATGCTGACTATCCCTGTTCAAACCTTGCCACTCCAAGAAGATATCAATTCCCTCCTTTAGTGTTTTTTTTCCAATAGTTTCCCCACCACTGCTGTGAGGTTCATGGGTATATAATTCCTTGGCTTCTCTCTACCACCCTTTTTGAAAAGTAGAACCACATTGGCTGTCCTTCGCTGTGTCCAGAGAAGAATTAAAATTTTGGTTTGGAACCCCTATAATGTCCTCTCTCATCTCTCACAGCAGCCTGGGTTATGAGTCATCTGGAGCTGGTGATTGGTTCGACTTTAAGCCTGCCAACACTTCCAATACCTTCCCATTTCCTATGCCAAATTGCTCAAGAAGCTCACAGTCCCTCTTCCTGAATTGTGTGCCTACATCCTCAGTTCCCAAAGTGAAGACAGATGTGAATTATTTATCTAACACTCAAGTAATGTCCTCTGGCTCCACACACAGATTGCTCCTTTGGTCCCTATTGGGCCTACTCTTTCCCTGATTACACTTTTCCCCTTAATACACTTAAAGAATATTTTGGTATTTTCGCTATTCTTAGTCGCCAGTGTTTTTTTCATGCCCTGTCTTTGCTCCACTTTTCATCATTGATTTCTCTTAGAAACTATGAATTGTTGATGAACATAACCCTGCCTACATTTCCTACATTCTGTAAAGAATCCAGAAGCCAGCATTATTGTGATGTGTTTCTATAGTCTCCACTATCTGCTATTTATGTTTGCAATTGTGTGTGATAATGAGTGTGGTATCTTTGCTGTTGGTAAGCATAAGGTTTCATTGGCCAGGACTACATGTTGAGGGACGCGCTGAAGCTTGGGGCAGCTGCCGCCAAGGCGCGGTGGGGAAAAACCACCGTGTAACATCTGCCTGTCTAAAGAAGATCAGGGGGCCCATGCAGTCATTTGGGCTCTGCTGACGCCTCAGCCCAATATATGGGCGTAGGAGCGAGAAATGCACAGACCTGTATGTAAAAAAGGAAAATTCTAAGTTGTGTATGTTAATGAGAACATATGTATGGCATTACCTAATGTACAGTGTATCAAATTATTTTATGAATATTTTACGAATAAAGTATATTTTTGAAATTAAAAAAAAATAAGGTTTCATTGAAAATTGGCTTTTAATTATACTTATGCAAGGCTTGACATAGAACCACCCCTCAATAATTCTGATACTTGCGAATTTACATCATTAATGATGTAGACTATCCTATTATATATTAACATTGAACCTTTACACTGCAGGTTAAAGATCTGTGAGCAGACCAGCTGTAAGGGATTCTCTCTTGTGTTTTCTATTCTGCGACTCCTGTTCCATATAATACACATGTGTGAACACTGCGTTAGAATAAGACTGGGCTCAGTTGATTGGGTTACATTGATTTTCTGCTTTGTCTTAGATATTAAGAATAGCCACTTGTGTCGAGTATTGGAGGCCAAGAAAGTGTACTTCTGCTCCTGGTTCACAACTTAAAGAAGGCTGGGGGGAGATAGAAGTACACCTTACTAATATGAGTAAACTGGTTATTTAGAATTTTAAGAATGATACATCAATCTTCATGTCAGACTGTTAAATAGTGAGACTTACTGGAGAAGAAGTTCCCTCTTTTGCCTGTGGTAAGGGTTCAGCCAATGTGTCAATCATGTCTCCAGTTGAATTGATGGATATGTGGGAGTAGGAACCCCGAGTGTAAGGGTTACTGGACCATTTTGTCACAAAAGCATTTTTTGGTGCAGGCAGTGAAGGTCTCCCTAGGAAATATTACAATGATAGTTAAAGTAGACCTCACAAAATAAAATACCCAGATAATTACTGCCAGAATCATATTCCAGATACTGCATTTATGCAACAAAGGCAAAAAGTACTGGCAACAGTCTGGCACCATCTAAACAGAGTTCATCTTTCAACAGAATTGGGAAATGTTAGAGGTGGACAACTATTAAACAAATGGAACATCGGAATGAAAGCATGGAGCTGATTAAGAAGAAAAGGGAAGATCTATAATAGGATGGAGGGCAGGAGTGGTTGAGTGACAAAAGATATAATGGGTTAAGTGAAAGTGCAATGAGACAAAGAAGCCTCATTAGAAATGTTTGACACCTGCTGACATTTGTCTAGTTGAATGTCAAGATTGGACATTGGTGAAGCTTCTATTGAGAATTATTATCATACATGTTGGTTTATAAAAGTTAGTTGACCGTGAGCCCAACCAATCTGTTTATTCTGATAGTTCTATCCCACAAATAAATAGATTCCTCAAAGTTCCAAATTCATACCAGTAAATTGTCTGAAAAGTTTGGTGAAACTTGACGCTATTTCCTCAGGACTCAGAGATTCCACAAACTCTGCCTCTTTTCCGGAGATTGTTCCCACAAGGACATGACCAAACCTTTGGAACAAAAAGTCAGACTTTGGTCAACAGCAATTTTGTTAAATAAAAGGATAAGATTTTGTGATAAGCACTTTCGGTCTGTGTTTTCTGTGTTGACTAATATCTATTTTCTGTTAATGCAGCATCTAGGTGCATACTGAATCAGAAAACTCCTTTTATCTTTCAGAAACAATAAACTCAGTGAGAAATTGAGCATAAGAACCTTTGGTGAGATGACAAGCTGGTCAAATATTAAAATGCAATATATAATTTATTCATCATTTTTTCCATTGTGTCCTCTATTGGATGCTCTCACTTACTGACATGGTTCAATGTCCTTCATTAGTATTACTCATTCATGGGGTGAGAGTGTCACTGATTAGGCCAGCTTTTATTGTCCATCCCTAATTTAAGAGTCAATCACACTGCTGTGAGTCTGAAGTCACATGTTGGTCAGACCAGGTAAAGATGGCAACTTCTTTCCCTAAAGGGCATGAATGAACCGGATCGGGTTTTTCCAACATTTCAAAATGGATTCATGGTCACCATGAGAGTCTTAATTCCAGATACTTTCTTCATTGAATTCTGCCTTGGCAGGATTTGAATGCAGGTCTCCAGGACATTACTGGAGCCTCTGGATTAATAGTCCAGTGATAATACTACGAGGCCATCACCTCCCTGATAAGCCTAGATATTTAGCATCATGAGCTATTTTATAATGGAGGCCATCACATGCAAGTCTTGCAAAGGCTGAAGTGGAGTGCACTCGACAGCAAACAAAAGCAGCAGGCCTGACTGATTTCCTTCTTCCTTACAAATCATAGATTCTGGGACCAGTCGTAGTGCAACCTGCAAAACCCACACCCCTCCTAAAAAGCTTGATTCCAAGCTGACTCAGTATTCAACATTTCTCTGGTTTGTGTAGGTCAGGATCATACAAAATGGCACAGATACCAACAAAGCTTTCAATGAAACTCAATGAGTATGTTTTATGCAATCTTGATTGTGAGTAATCTTTCTAAATTTAAGATTAGAGATGGCATGTAATTTGTGATACAATTAATTGTGCAATAGATAGATTCCCGACAAAATTGCAACATTTATGTTGGGGATTTAAGGGAAAATATCCCATGACACTTAGTGCAAATGTAATTAGGAAAAATTAGGAAGATGATCACAGATGGGATAACAGGAATGATGACAGAAATACTGCCTTAAGGAGGGTTCCAAAGCAAGAGAAGGAAATGGGAAAGGGGAAAGGCTTGACCTGCATCTACCCTGTTCATCCCGGTAAGGATTTTCTTTGTTTGAATGAGATTACTTCACATTCCTCAAAATTCATGGAATACAGGCTCAGTCAATTTAAACTTTGCTCACAGGACAATTCCTCCTTCCCAAGAAGTCTTGTGGTGAGTCTTTATTGCAACCCCTCTATGGGAAGTATGTATTTCCTTAAGTAAGGAGATCAAAACTGTACATAATACTGCATGGTCTCACCAAGACTGTACATAATTGCAGGAAGACATCTCTGCTCCTACGTAAAAGTCCTCTCTTAGTAAAGGGCAACGTACCACAGTGTTATAGAGTCATTGAGATATACAGCATGGAAAGAGACCCTTCAGTCCAACTTGTCCATACCAAACAGATATGCAAAATTAATTTAGTCCAATTATCCAGCACTTGGCACATACCCCTGTAAACACTTCCTATTCATATACCCATCCAGATGCCTCATAAATGCTGCAATTGTACAAGCCTCCACCACTTCCTCTGGCAGCTCATTCCATATATGTCCCACCCTCTGCGTGAAAACATTGCTCTTAGGTCCCTTTTAAATCTTTCTTCTCTCACCCTAAACCTATGCCCTCTAGTTCTGGACTCCCCCTTTCCAGGAAAAAGACCTTGTCTATTTATCCTATCCATGTCCCTCATGATTATAAACCTCTATAAGGTCACTCCTCAGCCTCCAGTGCTCCAGGGAAAACAGCCCCAGCCTGTTCAGCCTTTCTCTATAGCTCAAAGCCTCCAACCCTGGCAACATTCTTGTAAATCTTTTCTGAACCCTTTCAAGTTTCACAAAATCCTTCCTGTAAGAGGGAGACCAGAATTGCACACAATATTCCAAAGATGACCTAACCAATGTCCTGCACAACCACAACATCACCTCCCAACTCCTATTCTCATTGCACTGACCGAAAAAGCAAGCGTACTAAATGCCTTCTTCAACATCCTATTCTCCTGTTACTCCGCTTTCAAGGAACTATGAACATGCACTTCGAGGTTTCTTTGTTCAGCAACATTCAGCTGGTCCTTAAGATTATTAGTAGCTTCAAAGTTCCCGACTTTGTACTACTACAAAAAATCTCCATATCTATGGGTTTGCCCAAAAGTGGATAACTTTGCCTTTCTCCAAGGATTAAGGTTGTTTGCGTTATGTGGCAGTGGTAGAAGGCTTAATGGACAGATTCAAATGCATTAATTGAAAGATGGGCACAAATTTGTGAAACAACAATTGATGAAGGATTTTGGAGAGGATGGTGATGTAAAAATAGAATATTAGCTGTCAATGAGAAAGGAGGTCAAGTGTTGTAACCGTAAAGTCTATCATTATAGATTGCTGCAGAATGCCTCAGTACTCATTTTCAATTTTCCTTTGCCTCTTGCTCCCCCTGCTGGTACTATAACCTTTACGTGTGGTCATCCATTCAAACGTAAGGAGAGGCAGAATATTCTGTACTAGGGGTTGAACAACAAAGATAAACTCTAAGGACTCCATACTTATTTTGTTATTTCTTTCAATACTCCAAATAATCGATTAGCGCAGAGTAAACAATTCACTAGTACTTCGAGAATGAGGGTATTGTCCAATACAATTATGGTGGCAGTGAAGGTTGATGTCATGTCCCCTCAAATATTCGGTGCTACATGCCACCATTTTGTTTGACAGAGATGGGCAGCTTTTACACATTAAGACAGATTATTGCCAGAAACCTTCCTGTGGTCGCGACTTTGATACAGATAGTTGACTCTTCTGAATAGGAACAGGGAATTAAAAGGCATAGTTTGATTATACTTCCTTAACCTTTACTTACAAAATAAACCTTTAAAAGCAATGTCTAGTCACTTTTAAAATTCTTTTTCCTAACTCATTGACAAATCAAAACAGAAAAAAATATTTATTCAAATGTTAAGATTACTGTTTACACGGTTTTGTTACTGGATTAGTAACCCAGAGTGGTGAGATCAGCAGTCAGAGAATTTAAATTTAGTTAATTAAATACATCTGAAATAAGAAAATGTTTGTGTCTGTAATAGTAACCATGGTCCACTAACCTCAAAATTGCAGTATTGTCATAAAAAATAGTTTACTCTCTTATGTTGCAGAAATTAACCTGTTCCTAGCCAGTCTGGCCTGTATGCCATTTCAAAGCCCCAGTAATAGGGTTAACTCTTAAGTCTTACCAAGCTTTGCCATCATTTAAAAATGACAGACTGCAAAGAATCAGAATTTAGTTCAATCATCATCTTCTCAAGGGCACCTCATAATGGGCAATAAATACTGGACTTGCCAACAAAGTCATCGTCCCATGAATAAATAAATTTAGAAAATCAGTTACTGCTAAACATTATTATCATAGTTTTTGTGAAAAGAATTGCTTATCTCTGACGTTATAAATGTTGCATTCTCATCAACAACATAGAATTGTGAAAAACACAAACTTTCAAAAATTTGCCACTGATACATGGAACAATAATTTGCAATACTTTTGACAGAGAACTGTCAGCATTTGCCGTCATTAGATTAGATTACCTACAGTGTGGAAAAGGCCATTTGGCCCAACAAGTCCACACCAACCCTCTGAACAGCAAACCCCCCTCCCCCCCCCCCACACACATTTACCCCTAACACAATGGGCAATTTAGCATGGCTAATTCACCTGACCTGTATATCTATGGACTGTGGGTGGAAACCTACACAGATACAGGGAGAATGTAGGTGAAAACAATGACTGCAGATGCTGGAAACCAGATGCTGGATTAGAGGTGCTGGAAAAGCACATCAGTTCAGGCAGCATCGGAGGAGCAGTAAAATCGACGTTTTGGGCAAAAGCCCTTCATCAGGAATACATGCAGAGCACCTGAAGGGTGGAGAGATAAATGAGAGGGGGGTGGGGGTGGGGAGAAAGTAGCATAGAGTACAATAAGTGAGTGGGGGAGGGGATGAAGGTGGTATGCCAGAGAGGAGGGAGGAGCGAATAGGTGGAAAAGAAGATAGGCAGGTAGGACAAGTCATGGGGACAGTGCTGAGCTGGAAGTTTGGTAATGGGGGGAGGTGGGGGAAGGGGAAATGAGGAAACTGGTGAAGTCCACATTGATGCCCTGGGGTTGAAGTGTTCCGAGACGGAAGATGAGGCGTTCTTCCTCCAGGCATCGGGTGGTGAGGGAGCAGCGGTGAAGGAGGCCCAGGGCCTCCATGTTCTCGGCAGAGTGGGAGGGGGAGTTGAAATGTTGCGCCACAGGGCGGTGGGATTGATTGGTGCGGGTGTCCCAGAGATGTTTCCTAAAGCACTCCGTGAGGAGGCGTCCAGTCCCCCCAGTGTAGAGGAGACCGCATCAGGAGCAACGGATACAATAAATGATATTGGTGGATGTGCAGGTAAAACTTTGATGGATGTGGAAGGCTCCTTTGGGGCCTTGGATGGAAGTGAGGGAGGAGGTGTGGGCGCAGGTTTTGCAATACGTGCGGTGGCAGGGGAAGGTGCCAGGACGGGGTAGGTGGGTTGTAGGGGGGCGTGGACCTGACCAGGTAGTCACGGAGGGAACGGTCTTTGTGGAAAACGGATAGGGGTGGGGAGGGAAATATGTCCCTGGTGGTGGGGTCCGTTTGGAGGTGCAAACTGTACACAGACAGTTTCCCAAGGCCAGAATCAAACCCATGTCCCTGGTGCTGTGAGGCAACAGTGCTAACCACTGAGCCACCATGCTGCCCCTAAGATTGCATCTCTAAATCTGTCTGTCCCTTCAGGGTGCAGCAGGAATACAGCTGAACGTTGACATCCTGAAGTTTATTTTATTATTCATTCACAGGATAAGGTCATCACTGGCTAGGCCAATACTTATTGTCCATCCCAGAGGGCTATGAAGAGTCAACTGTGGTTCTGGAGTTACATGTAGTCCAGACCAGGTAAGGATAGCAGGATCCTTCCCTAAAGGACATTAGTGAACCGGATAAGTTGTGGTCTGTCCTTCACATCTCTGCCACAGATTCCTCTCATACCCCTCACTCACCAAGTTTGCAATCTAAGAAATACATTGATTGGGTGATTTTTTTCCATTTTACCTATGACAGTTAGAAAGTCTTTAAAATGTTATCCCTCACCCAAAGGTCTGTAACTACAGGGTTCCAAATACCTGCTATCTTTAACATAAGGAAGTTTTCCCTAAATTTACTCCTTTCACTTTGACTCTGACCCAAGTCTTACATTCCCAAAGTAGAAGAAATAGCTTCTCCTGATCTATCATATCTATTCCTGCTAAGATTTAATCAAGTGACTCTCTAACCCTCTAAATTCAGGGAATATAAACACAGTCTGTGCATGGTCTCCTCGAAATGTAATCCATAAGGGTCTAAATACATTTTGGATAAAGCTACACTACATTCCTTCAAGGCCAATATATCCATCCTAAAATGTGATGACCAGAACTACTCCAGTACAAGTAGGCCTTTCTGTAGCTTAAACATGAATTCTGTCCCCTTCTGTTCTAAGCTCTTATGAGGAACAGTTCACAACATTTTGATTTCACCAATAATTCTGCTCAATGTAGGTGTATCATACACTTTGAATTTCTGATAAAAATGCAAAGGCATGACTGCAGAACATGTACTGCTGCTGTACAGATGGGAGTTTTTCTTTAGTACCTTTCAGGTGGCCTGAACACATAAATGACTGGAACTCGTCTCCACCACTCAGCCAGGTTGGGTTTCTGGGCAGACAATGGGGTCTCATCCTCCCAAACCAATCCAATTATGTCTGTATTTTCATCCCAAAATGGTGCCTCATACTCCAGGTAAATCTTATTCATTGTACCAAAGCCCATGTTTTGAATAGCATGCTGATACTTCTTGGGAAGGCTTGGCTGAAACAATGACTGGCTATTTGCCTTTAGACAACCTGTGAATGTGAATAGAAAATAAATGACACTTTAAACATCATTCCTTTATCATAATTACTCCATTGTTGCTTAAATTAACCATTTTACTACCGGCACATTATTTCCTTGTGTTGTTTGTTATTGTTAACATTTTGCTCACACCCAATCGTGACAAAAACAGGGACCACTAATATGATGGGCATGGATAGGATAAATAGACAAAGTCTCTTCCCTGGTGGGGGAGTCCAGAAGTAGAGGGCTTAGGTTTGGGGTGAGAGGAGAAATATATGAAAGAGACCTAAGAGGCATTCATAGGGTGGTACATATATGGAATGATCTGCCAGAGGATGTGGTGGAGGCTGGTACAATTGCAACATTTAAAAGACATCTGGATGGGTATATGAATAGGAAGGGTTTGGAGGGATATGGGCCGGGTGCTGGTAGGTGGGACTAGATTAGGTTGGGATATCTGGTCGGCATGGACGGACTGGACCGAAGGGTCTGTTTCCATGCTGTACATCTCTATGACAGTAAATCTACCTAATTTTTCGGAAAACGTTTAGCAACTCATGTTAACCCTAACTATTGAGACATTTGCTAGTGTACAAACTACTGATTTTTGATCTCTACTGTTGCTGCTTCCAAATAATTTAGCATTAATTTTACTCTTTTCTTTTACAAACTGATGTGAGTCATTGTAAATTTTCTAACAATCTGTAATCTTTAAACTCATCCTTTCAAGTTCCCTGACCCTTTTCACATGTGGATATTATTTTGAGAACAATGATCTTTTGAACCTGTTGAGAAAGTTCGATTAGCAGAGGTTCCATAGGACTTTGGTGAAGCCTCTTCTGGAGGACTGTGTCCAGTTTTTGTCTCCATGTTATAAGAAGGGTACTATTAAGCTGGAGGGGTTCAGAAAAGATTCAGCAGAATGTTGCCAGGAATGGAAGGTTTAAGTTATAAGGAGGGGCTGGGACTTTTTTCACGGGGGTGTGGGAAGTTGAGGGGTGACCTTATTAGAATTAGATTCCCTACAGTGTGGAAACAGGCCCTTCGGCCCAACAAGTCCACACCGAGCCTCTGAAGAGTGACCCACCCAAACACATTCCCCTACCCTATATTTCCCTCTGACTACACAGTGGGCAATTTAGCATGGCCAATTTACCTGACCTGCACATCTTCAGATTGTGGGAGGAAAACCACACAGACACAGGGAAAATGTGCAAACTCCACAAAGACAGTCACCCCAGGCTAGAATCGAACTTGGGTCCCTGGCATTGTGCTAACCACTGAGCCATCATGCCACCAAGTTTATAAAATACTGAGAAACATCAGAGGCTGAGGGGTGACCTTATAAAGGTTAATAAAATGATGAGGTACATGGATAGGGTGGGAATGGGAGAGTCCAAAACTAGAGGGCAAGGGTGAGGGGTGAAAGATTTAAAAGAGACCTAAGTGGCAACTTTTTCACACAAAAGTATGGAATGTGTATGGAATGAGCTGCCAGAGGAAGTGGTGGACGCTCATATGATTACAACATTTAAAAGGTATCTGGATGGGTATTTAAATAGGAAGGGTTTAGAGGGATATGGGCCAAATGCTGGTAGATGAGACTAGATTAATTTAGGATATCTGGTTGGCATGCATGCATTGGACCAAAAGGTCTGTTTCCGTGCTTTATAACTCTGCAATGCTATGACTGTTTGAGGGGCATAGATAAGGAGAATAGCAAAGGTCTTTTCCTTAGGATATTGGATTTCAAAACTAGGGAGCATACTTTTAAGGTGAGGGGAGAAAGATTTTAAAAAGACACGAGGGACAAGTATTTTACACAGAGATTTGTTTGAGCATTGAGTGAACTTCCAGAAGAAGTGTGGATGAGGGTGCAGTAATAGTATTTTAAAGAAATTTAGATCAGCATGTGAATAAGAAATATTTGGAGGACTATTGGCCAAACGTAGGCAGGTAGGACGAGGTTAGTTTGGGATTAGGGTCTGGTTGGATCGGTAGGTCTGTTTCTGTGCTGTATGACTCTGTGATTTTATGACTTCCAAGTGTTTTTTTGTCCAACCAATTAGGTGAAGAATGAATGAACCACTGGTTAAGTATCCCTGGTACTCTTTGATTCCAACTCCTATTCCAGTTTATTTTCTGGCCGAAATATGTATCAATAGATAAGTAAGTGAATACTTGGATGATGAAGCTGGTTAGCTTGCTAACCAAAGATTCTTTGCAAAATTTATGTGAGGGGATAAAATGGATTGGACCAGCTCCTATTGTCTTTCTGCTACATTCCATTGACAATAGTCTTTGGACCTGAGATGACAAACACCATCAAACCATGCCAACATGCTGAAGAATTTGTAAGGATTACAATTTTTCTTGCTTCTGTTCACTTCAGAATACATTTGACTTGATCCCTAAGTTAGAATACTTTTCCATAAGAATGCAGAATACTTCCTTTGGCATAACAGTGGAAGTAATAACATTGATTTGGAGATGCAGGTGTTGGACTGGGCTGTACAAAGTTAAAAATCACACAACACCAGGTTATAGTCCAACACATTTAATTGGAAGCACACTAGCTTTCGGAGTGACGCTCCTTCATCAGGTGATGACTTGTCCCTCTGTCTTTTTAAAATCTTTCTCCCCTCACCTTAAAAGTATGCTCCCTAGTTTTGCAATCCAATATCCTAGGGAAAGGACCTTTGCTATTCTCCTTATCTATGCCCCTCAAACAGTCGTAGAATTGCAGAGATATAAAGCACGGAAACAGACCTTTTGGCCCAATGCATCCATGCCAACCAGATATCCTAAATTAATCTAGTCCCATCTACCAGCATTTGGCCCATATCCCTCTAAACCCTTCCTATTTATATACCCATCCAGATACCTTTTAAATGGTGTAATCATATCACCTGATGAAGGGACGTCGCTCTGAAAGCTAGTGTGCTTCCAATTAAACCTGTTGGACTATAACCTGGTGCTGTGTGAGTAATAAAATTGTTATTGTACTGTGAGCCAAACTAGAGGGATCCCATCAAAATGAAACTGATGGTCCAATTACAAGATACATATTCTGAAGAAATTACTGTGGATCATCATTAGTCTTAGCTTTAAAAAATAATTGGAGCTCAGTGAAAGGTTCACTGACAAAATAGTTACCCAGTGAAATGGTTACAATGACGTGGTCAGCTAGAATGTGATTTCCATCTTCACACAGCACTCTGACTGGATACAGTGAAGTGTCCTCCGATTTGAAGTTTCCATCCCATTGGATTTGTTTAACTGGCCTCTCCAGCAACAGTTTCTCTTCAGGGATAACCTCCAGCAATTTCTGCAAGAGGCTGGGAAACAGTCTGGAATGATACAGCATTTTGTCACCCATTGACAATGCAAACGTAAAGAAAAATCAGCGAAGGCAAACAAGCTTATTCCATCCGGATACGGTGAACCCACAGGCAAGCCCTGAACCACTTTGTAATCGTGCTCTTCTCTGGAAGGGTGGGAGGTTAATTTAGGAAGATGTGAGGGAAATATTTCTCAATTCCGTACCCCTGAATACCATTGATCACCCACACTTGCATCAGTCATCATCAGCACCTCCCCTGATCTCCCCAGGGACATCCCAGGGTGACAAAGGCTACCTCTGGGAGACAGCAAGAGCTCATCTCAGCTCCTAATAATTTATTTATAGTTAGAAATATTCTTAATTCAGAGGAAGTTGTCAGGTTAATTTTAAAATGAGTGCAATACATCTGCACTCTATCCATGCCTTGGCAGTCTAGTCATCATTCTATCCAACACAATTTGCCTCATCAAACAGGTTGTTTTATTTAAAAGGCTTTAGCAACACTCATTTCTTAAAAAGACTCAAAGCTTCCCCTTGTAACTAAGAGCTAGAAAATTGGTCACATTCTTCCAGACCTCTTCCAGATCCTTGATATCGTTTGTCATGGAGAGACCAACAGCATTGGCTATGAACACTGAGAATATTTAACAATGGCATGAGCTAAATCCTTAACCCTGAACCTTAACTCTTCATCAAGGACACTTCTATGTTTATGCATTAAGCCAGGTTTTGCAATGAATGATAACCAAATTTGCCTTGTTGATCTAACTTTTGTCAAACAATTTAGATGATATTCCAGCACTCAATTCCCATCAGGATTCTCACATCCTACTTAAATGAAGACAGTTTCATTCTTTTGAAAATCATCAGACAACTTACAATTATTTATTACCCTTAGAATCATAGTTAGCAGTGAATATTTGAATATGGAAAAAAAATTGATAGATTAGCTCAACTGACAAAAATCGAGTCCACAAGATCAAGTAAGTGTGGGTTTACGCTGTGAGGATGGGAGGGTGGTTTGGCAAATGTTTCCGCTAGATAAGTGGAGCTGCAGGACTAAACTCTTAAAATTCTGTGGAATATAAATGAACAAAATAGTGACTGATTTTTTTTTGCAACTGTCCAACTTGGGAAGTCAAATCATTTAATCCAGTGAAATGTGACTGGTGAGAATAAACAGTCCAGTTGATGTTATTAAAGCTATTTAGTTTTTTTTTACACAGGAATTGAGCAATAGCAGTTCAATGATTATTTCTTTTTGGTTGAGCTTAGTATCTCAGATTGATATACATTTGGGAGATTAGTTTAGGTTTATAGTCCTGAGATAACTAACCAGATAACAATGTGATAATAACAAGTCTCTTTCTGTAAACATTTCAGTGCTGATATTCTTGCATCAGTGTGAGGGTCATGAGTTCAAATCCCATTCCAGGGAGAGCACATAACCTTGACTAACGCTTCACTGCAGTGTTGAGGAATATCAATTCTCTCAGCTTTCAATGTACCTACTTATAAATTGTAGAAAAAATTCTGATACAATCTGTAATCTAACCTGTAGGCAATTTGTGATATAAATTGTAATATATCCACACAATACAGCAACATTAGTTAACATCACTGAATCCAATAAAATCTTAAAGAGATATAAGATTGTACAAATGTAATTCAATTACTTTTCAAAGATCAAAGGAAGTGCAGGTATTATTCATCATCCTCATATGGCCAGAAAGGGTCAATTCCCTGGTGATGAACTAGAGTCTGATGTTCACCTAGAACAGGAAAGAATGACAGGTTCTCCACCTCAAACAATGCTGCTGAACCACTTAGATTTTCAAGAAACTTGATTATTTTATCAAAAGTACTGCAAGTAGAAGTTTTCAAATGTTGGGGCTTCTAGCTCCATCATCAAAAAAAAACATCGGTGGACACATCCCTCCCAGCCTCTTCACTCTTGCAGGCACTTCCTGCTCCACAGAGTGTTACGTTGCTGGAGACAGGGCTGCCAGCCCTCACTGCTGAGGAAATCCCATCTCAAAGAGCAACCTGGAGTCCAGTCTGTTCATCATGCAGCGTCATCAGCAGTCATGGTCCTAAGGATGGGCTCACACAGTGATGAGTGGGATTTGGTGAAGTAGGAGAGGATGCTGAGGGTCCTGGTGGCAAGTCCATACAGAGTGGAACTGCTAGTGCGGAGGGGGGGCAAAGCAGATTTTTTGGAGTGTGGGTATGTACTTGATCTGGAAAGCGGGGTCATTGGACACCACTCCCTTCAACACTTTCCAAAACCAAGACCAGATCAGAACAATCTTCAATCAGCCTCCCCCTTCATCCCGGATCCACTCTGACAGCCTCAAATTTGGGCCTGAGTGAGAGCATAAGAACTAGGAGCATTTTAGGCAATTCAGCCCCTTGAGCTTGATCCACCATTTGGCTGATCTCACCTCAGCCTCAACTCCATTTTTCTGCTCACTCCCTATAACTCTTCAATCCATCACTAATTAAAAATCTGTCTACCTTCTCCTTAAACGTACTCAATGTCTCAGCATTATCTGGGGTAGTGAATTCCACTGATTCTCATTCGGAGAAGTAATGTCTCCTCATTCTTTAAGGAAGCAGCCCTCGAGTGGCTAATTATCAGCCACTGTGGGATCACAAGTGAGGGGGGTGGGGGGGCATGAGTGTTTGGGCTGCTCAAGGCTTTGCTTCTCCCTCTCATAAAATTGCAGACTATTCAGGGGTGGGAAGGAAGCTGGCAGGAAGGTGATTTGGGACATCTACCCAAAAGACTTGGAAAATTGCTCAGGTATATCCTGTACACTAAATGCAGGAGAAAACCAGCCAACTTACCACCACATCATTCCACTCATTATCATCAGTAAGGTGATGGAAGGTGTCATCAACAGTGCTATCAAGCAGCACTTGTTAGCAATAAATGACGCTGCCACTCAGTTTGGATTCCACAAAGGTCATTACAGCCTTGTTGCAAACACAGACACGAGACCTGAATTTCAGAAGTGATGTGAGAGTAACTGCAGGTAGAATAAGGAGGCAGCTCCTGAATCCACCCCGGCCAGAACAAAGACCAAACTCAATGCTATCAGCACCAATCTGATGCACAGCAGCTATCTCGCCAACTGGTCCCTCAAGAACTCTGCATTGCTATGGCAACACACATTTTTACTTGAATGGTGTAAATTGGAGCCAAATGGATAGCGATGTCAAAGTCTCCAATTTAGTTCCACCATTTGGCTGACCAGGAATTGCTGTTCACAGTTGGCATGAGACTTGAAAGGGGTCAGAAAAGATTTATAAGAATGTTGCCAGAGTTGGAGAATTTGAGCTATAAGGAGAGGCTGAACAGTCTGGGGCTGTTATCCCTGGACAGTTGAGGCTGAGGGGTGTATAGGTTTATAGTGAGAGGGGAAAGATTTAAAAGGGACCCAAGGGGCAACTTTTTCATGCAAAGAGTGGTGCATTTATGGAATAAACTGCCAGAGGAAGTGATGGAGGCTGGCACAATTGCAACATTTAAAAGGCATCTGGTTGGGTATATGAATAGGAAGGATTTGGAGGGATATGGGCCAAATGCTGGCAACTGGGACTAGGTCATGTTAGAACAGCATGGACGCATGGACTGAACGGTCTGTTTCTTTGCTGTACATTTCTGTGACTCTATGTGTTGGTGGAACTTGAAATTGATACTCAGTCCTTTTGGCACTGTTATGAACCTTACCTGGCCATCAAATCCTGGAGTGGATCTTGAATCCAGACCTTCTAGTTCAGAGACAGAGATGCTACTCAATGTCCTACAACAGCTCCATTATAACCATTGAAATGGCTAAAAATATCAATATCAGTTAACATTACATACAGCAAAGATTGTTAAATGTGCTTTACTAACCCTGGAGAATTTCGATCATCACCTTCAATGTTTTTATACTCTCTGTATTCATGAACAGATACATCTCCTAGGCTATTTGTTGCAAGATGGATACATTGCCATTTCATTGACATGCTCAACAAAGCCAATTTCTGTATTCTCAGCTCGACATGGTCATCAGTCCATTGTTTGAGTAAGGTCTTTACTTCCTCTGAGTAGACTTCAGCAAGGCTTTTAGCTTGAGTGTATCTTTTCTCTTCAGCAAGACAATGAGCACGCCTCAGAATGCTGCTTGCTAGATTTCTCATTTCCTCAGTGAAGTCAGAGTCGAGCAGTTTCTGAGTGTTGGTGAGCACTGACCACTCTGTGCCTGATTTATTGTACACTTGCTGCAGAAGGTCATTTTGTATGGCCAGTTGAAAAATGGGGTTCTTCATGCTTGCCCCATGAATATACTGGGCTCCTTCATCGACCACTGATTTACCTGAATGTATTGAGTGAAAATACTTTAATTCAGATGTAACCACTGTGCCAAATGCTTCCTTAATAAATATATTTAAGGATAAACCTAACATCAATGATTTCCCTTGGTTTATTTTGTAAATTAAAAGTGTGTATATTGGAAAGATTATAAGTCTACATTCCGCAAAAGAACACAGTCCCAGACACACAAAGTTTTTAACTGCATCAACCATGTGGTTTTGAATTTCAATGCTTTATTTTAGGATTTAAAAATATAATTTAAATATCACATCCTGAACCTTGACTAAATGAATTTTTTGTACACGCTGCTAACTCATAAAGTTTAAATTTCCTAACTTTAACAAGACCATAGGGCTGCTCTCTCACTAGAGACAGACAACTGATAGTGGTTTAAAGTGAGGATCACTACACCTAACTGAAGGAGAGGGTCCTTCATGATAATCTCAACCAGGGCAAGAATTGAACTCATACTGTCATTTTGCATTGTAAACAGCCATCTAGCCAACTGAACTAACTTATACTGTCACACTAATGGGCCATCAAATGGATCCCACAACTGTATGCTTCAGATTCCTCAAATGAGCAGGTTAATTCATTATTCAACATGTACTCTTAATTCTTAAGTAAAACTCTTTGTTAAGTTTCAAGTTTGACAAATGGTACCATTGTAGGAGGGAAGCAGCACACAGGGGAAAACCGCTTTCAGTTTACTAACACACACAAAGGATTTGAAAACATTGGGTTTACATTTTTGAGTTGAAGTGGAGATGAATGAACTTCCAGGAGTACAAGGTATTTAATCTTTTATTTTAGTTTTGGTTTATGAACCAACATCTGCTATTTCCGAGAGAGTGTCTGCTAAATGAAGCTAGGACAAATATTAACTGAACATTTTCAAATGTTACCAGATGTAATTTATTGCATGTGAGTGTATCCACATAGGCAAATGGGACTTGCATAAGTGCAATGGTACTGTCCCTACCTCTGGGCTAGGTAGGCCCAGCTTCAGACCTATCTGCCCCAGAGATGTGTCACAACATGCCTGAACAGGTTCATTAGAAAGTATCTCAATGTAAGAAAGCTCATGAAGTTATTGTTAGTTCACTGTTTTGCATCTAAAATGTTATACATCCTTGGTTGTTCGTCTGATATCCATATTGCCTTTTACAAAGCTTTGAAAAATCTACATCCACTCAATAGCATTGAGCGATGGGTGAATGTATTAATTATTTGTCATTGTTAATGCATTTTATCATTTAATCTACCTGAGCAGAGACTTAAAAAAGCCCTGGTCCAATGTTACGTGATTTCCATATTCACACACATTTACTGCTTCATACCAAATGGATAGCTCCTGATCCGTCCTCCAGGCTGACTTGATGCCTCAATAATCTGCACATCAGTGAATCCCTGTTGGTACAATTTTTCAGCAGCTGCCACACCAGCTATCCCAGCTCCAATAATGACCACCTTTGGGATTTTCTTCTTGGGATTCATGCTTCAAAACAGAAGAAAACAAACACACATACACACACAAATATAGTTACATCTCAGTCACCTGGAAAATGGTAATGAGTAAATTGTTGGAGCTTCAGCCTACTAGGTTTCTGGGTCCTGAGAGACTATTTCTTGGGATCTTAAATGAGATAACTGGTGATATAACTGATGCATTGGTTTTAATTTTCAAAATTCCCTCAAATCAGGAAAGGTTCTATCCCATTGGGAAGGAGTGAATGTAATTCTTGTATTAAAAAATTGAGGAAGATTTAAAGCAGAAAACTACCTGTTGTTGGGACGATGTTAGAAACTATTGTTGAAGACAGTTTGGCAGGTCACTTAGAAAAGTTAAAGGTAATCAGACAGAGTCAGCATGACTTTGTGAAAGAACAATAATTTTTAGTCATCTCATTGGAAATCTTTGAGGAAGTAATGTATGCTGTAAAGAAAAGGGAACTGATGAATGTAGTGTACTTAGGCAATTGTGAGACTCCCCTAAAAGGTGGGTAGGGTATAATTAAAATCCACTGGTCACAGGCTGATGATATCATCAGTTCCACAGCTTATATTTAACAGTGAGAGAGGAGGCCCATGGCCTGGGTTGGGGGGGTACATCAGGTCCCAATAATGGGCCTGGGACTCGAGGGAGATGGGAGTGTCCGGCTGAGCTTGGGTTAGGAATTCACTGTGGCTTCAATCCTCTTTATCTCTCCACTAGCCCTCAACGATTCTCCGCGATATCTGTGACTGCCCCTAATGCTGGCAACTTGATGATTCCCAATCCTAATTGCACTGTCATCAGTGATTGCGGGTTCAGCTGCCTGAGTTCTGGAATTCTCCCCCTAAACCTCTCTGCCTCACTTTCCTCCTTTTGAGAGCTACCTCTTCAAATAAGCTGTTGGTCACCAGCCCTAGCAAAAAAGCTCGGTATTAAATATTTTCTATAATGCTTCTGAAGGTTTGAGGACATCTTGTTACACTGCAGGTTGATGAATAAATTATCATCCAACTCAACTCTGACTGTGTGAAGTGAATGCTAAATAGCTGCTGCTTATAGCATTTGTTATAGTCTGGGAACACCACCCTGCTATTCAAGAATCACAAGGAAGCTCTGACATTGCCTGGTCCTGACAGATTATTCAATCTCTCCCTCACACTCAACGGCCCATCCAAATGACTGCTATGAAGTGACCTCACGAGTACTTCATTCCAGCCAGAAGGCTGTTAATCTGGATGAATATCAAGTGAGAATTTGCAACATTTCTTTTTAAACAAGGCCCTATTGTTGTGATCGGTTGGGCCATTATGTCCCAATCTTGCTGCGTTGTGGATCCTTGTGTCTTCCTGCACCCTCCCTGTCTTTCCAATATTATACAAGAAGTAATTTACATGTCAAACAACTTCACCAGCAACATCCAGCTCTTTAGTGTTTAATTTCTCCAGCAGTTACAATTACTATCATTATGAGTGTGGA